>NC_052354.1:54304447-54312982 GCF_009727055.1 Benincasa hispida
ATTTGAATCTTATTCAAATATTTAATCCATTCTTACTATAAAGTACAATTTTGAATCTTATTCAAAATTAAATTTATAATATTATATATCTATATAACATTATATTAATTGTATCTTATACAATTAATTCCCTTTAATTTGACAATTCAAAGTAAGCCAAAACAAATTGATACTTATTTTTAATTTTAATGAGCTAGTAAGGGGATCTTATGGACCTACAGATTAGAAGCTCTAATGATATGAGATTAACTAATTAAACTCTTTAATTAAATTAACCAATGTTCATTAATTGTCAGTCACTCCACTAAAGACCGACAACTGCACTCTTCGCATTACAGATATATTTCTGTGTTCACGGATATAACCAATTAACAGTACATTGACCCTTCACGAATTACTCATAACTATTGTTGGGTAAAATTACCATTTTACCCCTATAGTTACATCTAACTCCTTAAATACCTATGATCCCTCTAACGAACAATTAGTTATAGTTCAACTATAAACTAGATCCCTCTCTAGCTAGTAAGAGGGTAAGGCGCATCATTGTTCACAACCCGAAATCAATCCTAGGGAGTAATTCATCTACTTTCCCTAAAGACGGGAAGAAGTGAATTTCATCTTGTGTAGCTGTATTTCTAGCTCCCTACTGGGACAAATCCCTAAAATGGTAGGCTGATTGAGTCGGCAAATCTGATCACTCTCACTCATATAGATTAAAGGATCGCTCTTATAGATAGAATTTCACAACTCACTTAGGATTAAGGTCAAATAACCTATGATCATCCTAGTAAAATGTCAACCTCTTCAAGTAATTGAAGGATGCATGAACACGATAGTAGAAGTGGATCGTATCCCAATTTTTATTTTTACAGAAACATGAAATTCAAAATACAAAAATGATACATATGCATTCAATTACAACATGCTATTAACAAGTAAATAAGAGGAATGAAAGAGGATTTATGAATACTTACTATTGAACTCTTTATACTCTCCTTAGATCATGAAGTCCCAAAATACAGCAATGTCAAAACCCAACTGGTCGAGAACCACCACATAATTACCTTGGTATTCTCTATAGGGTAAGAATCCATGAGAGGAGTGGGCTTTGTGATAATTTTAGCAGAGGGAGACAAAGAATTTGAGAGAGATAAAAATTTTGTAGAAACTTTTTTTCTTGGGAGCACACCCTAATCTGTGCACGAGAAGTCAAGAAGAAGAAGAATCTGTACCCCTATCCCAAGATTTTGAGAGAAATAAGGGGAGGGAAGTTATTTATCATAACTCCCTCCCTTTAATTCATTTTTTTTTTAAAAAAAAAACTAATTTTTTTTTAATTTAATTAATTTATATTTATACAATAACTAATTTACCATATAATATATTATATTATATGTTATATCCAATATAACATATAACCTATCATTTATATTATATCAAATATAATACAAGCTATAGTTTGTTATTCTCTCATTTAACCTGTATTATTTAATATGAATCAAATTCATATTAAATTTAACCTATAGTTTTTATATGAATCAAATTCATATAATTAATATTTGAATTGTATTCAAATATTTATTTCTTCTCAAATAAAACTTTATATTATAATGTATAAACTACATTATATTAATTATATCATATATAATTAACTCTCTCAATTAATTTGAACAATTCAAATTAATCCAAGATTAATTCCATTCTCATTAATTCCAGTTGAGCTACCGTTGGGATCTTATGGACCTATAGATTGAAACTCCAATGATACTTGATTAATTAATTAAACTCTTTAATAGATTATATTAACCAACTTCCATTAGTTGTCGGTCACTTTACTAAAGATCAATGAACTACAACTCATTCAAGATTTAAGTCAAGTCATCTATGGTCACGGGCGGAGCCATGGAGGGGCCAGGAGGCAGGTGCCCCCCCTCAACTTATCGTATTTTGCATNTTGTTATTCTCTCATTTAACCTATATTATTTAATATGAATCAAATTCATATTAAATTTAACCTATAGTTTTTATATGAATCAAATTCATATAATTCAAGATTTAAGTCAAGTCATCTATGGTCACGGGCGGAGCCATGGAGGGGCCAGGAGGCAGGTGCCCCCCCTCAACTTATCGTATTTTGCATTTGTTATATAAAATTTAAGTAATTGTTAACAATGTGTGTGTGTGTGTGCGTGCGTGCGTGCGTGTGTGTATAACCATATTCTTTTAGAAACTTGACGATGGTGCAACGATAATGAAGGTACTTGTTGATATTATAGGTTGTAGATTCAGATTTTTTCAATATAACTTTTGAAACTTAATTTATTTTAAAATAGAATTTTGGTAGAGCTGTTATCTATTGTCTTGTCTTACCTAAAAAAGGAATTTAGGATAATAAATTTTCTTAATTATAGATATTTCTTTTAACCTAAATTTTCACACTCTAGTCTCAACAAAATTCAATTGAAAAGGTATCGTTAACTTTTTTTTACCTAATTTTCATATTTGTATTACGTAATATATATATATTTATTTTAATTAATTTCAGAGATAAAGCGACAATAATTTTCCCTTTCCTCGTCAGAATATACATATCATACCATTCACAAGTAAGTTTCAAAATCATAATACTTTTATTGATAATACTTTTGCAGAGTTAACTTTATATCAATATAGAGAGATATTTTAAAAGAAACATAAGAATAGAGACCATAGAGTCATCATCTTCAAAAAGAAAATATACCTTTGATTCTGATGAATCTTATATAGTAATCAATTTAAGAGAACTAGCTACAGATCCTAGTCTTACAACTAAAATTTCTAAATTAATGATAATATTTAAGATCTAGTTCATAGAGCATATGTACAATAAGGTCTTTATGGCCTCCAAATCATATTTTTCCAAGAAATTTGGATCGATTTCAAGACATAAAAACTCGTAGAAGAAAATTATAATATGTACTAAATTAATAATCTTTCGAGTTATGAATTTTTTTTTACATGTGTTTATAGGTTTTAAATTACATAGTGCCCCCCTTATACAAAATTTCTGGCTCCGCCACTGCCTATGGTCATCTTGGTGAAACGTAAGTTTCTTCTATCAATGGTGTTATATAGCGAGACTATTCATTTCGTGGCTGGTATTATACAAACTCTTTGTATAGAATATCTCTACTCACATGTCTCCATGTGAATGATCAGTATCAGATCATTTGTAGCACTTTAGAACAATTGTAACAACTACAATGTGGGTTGTATTCGTAGTGTCACTAGGATAAGGTACCCAACCTTATCCATCTACTCCAGACAGTTTAAGTTATCTCTAAAACATGACCACCTGTATATCTCCACATACATGTTTAAGTTACAGAAGACAACCTTGGATCTTAGTTTATTAATTTTATGAGTTAATGTTACTATGTGTCAAATAAAATGTCTTTGATTTTATTAAATAAATAATTTTTTTGTACATTACAATTACAAATAACAGAACCCATGAGATCTAGGGCATCAACCCTAACAGTAACGGTGTTATAAAGAGAGACGAATAATTTTTTGATCCGATCTTATACAAACTCTTTTTACAGGATACCCTTACTCACATGTCTCTACATGAACGATTAGAATCACATTGTTTGTAACACTTTACAACTATCAGAATAATTACAAAGTGGGTCGTATCATAGTGTTATCAGGATAAGATATCCAACTTTATCCATATACTACAGACCATTTAGATTATTACTTAAACATTATTGACCCATATGTCAACCACATACATGTTTAAGTTACATAAAATAACCTTGGATCTTAGTTTATTGAATTGGGTTAATGCAAACTAAATGTTGAATAAAATAACATCTTTTTTTATTAAATAAATAATTTGTATAAAATTTACAAACTACAAAACCCATAAAATTTAGGGCACCAACCCCAACAACTTTATCATTTGTAGGAGCTAAAGTATCAGAATAGAAGTAGGAGCCTTCTACTATAGAGGCTTCAGGTTATTTTCCTTTCTGTTATTTCTTTCTTTTCTTTTTTTCTTTTTTTCTTTTTCTTTTTCTTTTTTTAATTTTACCTCTTCAAAATGAAGCAATCTTTAATAAGATGACCTTTCTTCTTGCAATAGTTACACCTAAGTTTCTGTTTAGGTTTTTGTTCTTCGTTTGTTTGTTGCTTTCAACCTTTAGATTGATTAAGCTTATTTTTACCCTTTACAAACAAACCTTCTGCATTTGGTTGTTCTTCTTGTTTGAAGTTTCAATTCCTTTGTTCTTAATGCTAAGATAATGGCATCAGTAGCAACAATTTTTTTGGAGAAATATTCAATTTTCTCTTATTATTCCAAAAGAGGACCTAATAATGGGTAAATATAATACAAGGGTATTCTAACAAAGGAAACTAATTATAAAAGGAATGAATATTTAGCGATAATAATTAAAATAACCATAACTAAGGCACCCATACTATACACAAATCTCCACTCCCCCTCAAGCTAGGTTGTATATAGAATACAATCTGAGCTTGAAATTGAATTCATAAAAGTCTTTCTTTAGTAGAGCTTTGGTGAGAATGTTAGAAATTTGATGACGAGATGGAACATAGTTTAGCTCCACTATGGTCTTGTTGACCTTCTCAGATATGAAATGTTGGTCTATCTCTATAAGTTTTGTTCTGTCATGATGGATAAAATTTTTTGCTATACTGATTGTTGCTTGAATGTCACAAATATTTTGAATGAACTCTAAGTTTCTATTTGTAGTTCTTCCAAAAGTTGTTGCATCCACATCCGTTCAAAAATTTCCAAAGCTAAAGCTCGATATTCAGCTTCTGCACAACTTCTGGCTATAACTGGCTATTTTTTACTTCTCCAAATGACTAAGTTTTCCCAAACATAAGAGCAATATCCAAATGTAGATCTTCGATCAGTTAACTCTTCAGCTCAACTAGCATCAGTATAAAGTTCTACCATTATGTTGGAAGACTTTTTAAACAATAGTCCATGACCTGGAGTACATTTCAAATATCTCAAAAATCCTGTTAACAACCCTAAGATGATATTCATTTAGATTGTTCATGTATTTGACTAACAATGCTAACAAAATATGATATGTCTGGTCTGGTATGTGGCAGGTAAATTAGCTTTCCCAGAAACCTTTGATACATGCCCTCTTCAACTGGACTAATACCTTCACTTCGGTCTTTGTCTAGATTAGGATCCATAGGTGTTTCAGCAAGTTTACACCTAAGATTTTCAGTCTCTTTTAGCATATCTAGAATATATTCTCGTTGAGAAATGATAATACCATTTTTAGATCTCGCCACCTCCACATTAAAAATATCTCCAACCCCAAGTCCTTGATTTCAAACATAGTTGCAAGCATCCAAAAAGACCAAGACACTCTGATGATGATATTATCTACATATACAATCAAGATTGCAATTTTGGTGTTTGCAGATTTCATAAATAGAGTATGATCAGCTTGACATTGATGATAACCACTATTAATCGTAACTTTGGCAAATTTGTCAATCCAAGTACGAGGAGACTATTTTAATCCGTACAAAGATTTTCTCAACTTGCATACTAAGTCTTTGTTAGACTCATTTTCTATTCCAAGAGGAACTTGCATGTAAACTTCTTCTTCGATATCACCATTCAAAAAGGAATTTTTTTACATCAAGTTGATGAAGAGGCCAATCTTGATTTATTGTTTAAGATAAAAGGACAAGAACTGTGTTTAATTTAGCAACGGAGCAAAAGTCTCATGATAATCGATGCCATATAATTGAGTGAAGCCCTTAGCCACTAGTCTTGCTTTGAATCTTTCTATACTACCCTCTGACTTGTATTTGAAGGAATCGGTGAAGGTTCTTAAGTGGAAATGGGGATCGGTCCCAAATCCTAATTTTTACATAACACACAATTTTACAGAATCATCATATATTATGTATCAAAATAAAAATTACAACATGCTAAAATAAATGGAAAAGAGAGAATTTGAGTCAGAGAACACTTACATTCGAAGAATTTTTCTTCAGGAAAACTGATTCCTTTCTCTGGATCTGTCACGAAGAATTGCGAACAAAATGTTCAAATGACCACCACCATGAATGAGTCCTTTGTATTCTCTGGGATGAGAATCATAGAAGCTTTGTGGGCTCTATGATTTTTTTGGTTAGGGAAAGATAATTATTTTTTAGAGGAATGAGAGTGGGAGCCTGAGAACCTTTTCTCAAGTAAAACTTGCAGGGATTGTTCTCTGTGAAAAACAAGTAATGGAGAAGAATATGATAATCACCCTTTGCACCACTCCCATTCATGTAGATTGGTTGAGAAAGAATAGGGGTTTCTCCCTTAATTTAAAAATAGTAAAACAAAATAATTTTAATGTTATATATATAATAACAAACTTATTATATATATATATGTGTGTGTGTATGTATATATATATATGTATATATATGTGTGTGTGTGTGTATATATATATATGTATATATGTATATGTTATATCGTATATAACATATAACCTATAGTTTAGTATTGTATCACATACAACCTATTGTTTTAATTCTCTGAACAAAGTTATTTAATATAAATCCTATTTATATTAAATTTAATTATATGAGTCCAATTCACATAATTAATATTAGAATCATATTCAAACATTTATTTCCTCTCAAATAAACTCTATAATGTATCAAATACATTGTAGTAATTAAATTCATATAAGTAGTTCCCTCAATTCATTTGTACTCACGAAGTCTTGTAGTTGTAATTTATACATATTGCTATGAAAAAAATAAGAGTTATTTTACCTGGCATTTAAAAATAAGAGTTATTTTACCTGGCATTTACTCATATCCAATAAACAAAGTTCTATGGTTATTGTATGTAAACATTAAGCAAAATATATGAGATATACAAGTGGATCATGCCTTAAGTGATAACCTAAATAGGTCTGTAATATAAGATTAAGGAGGGATTCTAATTCTGGTGACACTACGGATACGACCCGCTTTATAGAGGTTTGCAAGTATTGTAAACTACTACAGATGGTAGATCCCAATCTCATATAGAGACATGCAAGTCGAGGTGTCTTATATAAAGAGTTGTATATGACCGAACCACGAGATGATTAGTTTCTGTATATAACGCCGTTGATACTGGAGACTTACATCTCACCTAAACGACCGTACGTGACATCGCCTCAATCCTGAGTGTTTGGGAACTCCTGCCTTTGAGGGCGGTCCTTTGATTAGTATGGGAGAGTGGCCAGATTGCCAACTTCAACATGCCTACCTTTTTGGGGACTTGTCTGATTTGGGAGCTGAGAACTCAGTTACACAAGATGGAATTCACTCCTTCCTTGAAGTAGGGGTAAGCAGACAAATTGCTCCCTTAAGGGCTGATTCCGAGACTTGAACATAGTGGCCACAACTTCTCTTTGGAAGAGAGGACTCAGTCATAGTAGGACTATGACTTATGGTCATTACAGGGATCAATGGTACTTAAAGAGTTAGATGTAACTACAAGGGCATAACGGTTATTGGCCCAGTTGTACTTACGAGCGATATACGAAGGGTTATCGCACTGTTGATTGGTTAAGATGGACACATGATATATCTGTAGTAGAAGAGTTAAGTTGTCGATATTTAGTGAAGTGCCTGGCAGTTAATGGATGATGGATCCCGTGACTAAAGAGTTTAGTTAGTTATTTCACATACCTATAGAGCTTCGAGCTATAGGTCCATAGGTCCCTTGGTAGCTCAATGGATTCAAGTTGAAGACAGTTCTTGGTGTTGATTTGAAATGTTCAAATGACAAGAGGTAATTAGATTATATATGATATGATCGGTATGGTGTATGAGATACATCAAATGGACGATTGATGTAAATGAGATTTTACATTAAATGCTTGAATTGAAAAAGAGCTATGGTTTATCTATTTCATGAGATTAAATATTAAAACTATAGGTTATAAATATAGTATGGTAAGTTGGTTATCATTTTATTTATAATAATATTAATTATTGATAATTATCTCCTTTTCTCTAATAACCAATTGAGTGGAGGTTATTGGTGGTTTCATGGTAACCATGAGATAAAAGGAAAAATGTTTTCCTATTTTTAGTAATGTAATGTTGAATTGAGATTTCCATTCTT
Organism: Benincasa hispida; assembly: GCF_009727055.1. Taxonomy (NCBI): domain Eukaryota; kingdom Viridiplantae; phylum Streptophyta; class Magnoliopsida; order Cucurbitales; family Cucurbitaceae; genus Benincasa; species Benincasa hispida. The sequence goes on from NC_052354.1 coordinate 54,312,618, forward strand.
GGAAACTACTCAGAAAAGGTTGTCAAGTAAATAAGTTTATTAAACGACAGCTTGGAGAGACTAGATGATCGTAGAGAGTTTTCTATAACGATAGACTCTCGGCTTCACTGATGAGCTAAATGATCGCATAACTTTTGCTAGACGATCACATAGCTTTTGTTAAACGATTGGGCATCGTCCTATACGATAGGCTTTGACATCTCCCACTTGCTTAATTATTTACACAATTGTTCTCCTCTGATCTCTGCCTCTAGCCAAGTCTATACAGAGCCCACACTTCTGGATTCTCATACCGAGAATACCAAGGGAACTTTTTTTGTGGTGTTCATACTCAACTTAAACACAGTAGAGGTTCTGTGGAGGGT
>NC_052354.1:54314759-54325579 GCF_009727055.1 Benincasa hispida
CGTTCGCGGTGTTCATGACTTGGAGATCGCGGTGTTCGAGTTTGCTATGATCGTGTAGTGTAGAGTTTGTGGTGTACGAGCATTCCTGATCAAGAGTGTTGAAGATGAGTCTTCAAAGGTATGTGAATTCTTCCCTTAATCGTGTAGTAAAGCATGTTATGATTTCTATTTTGCGCATAGCCTATTATTTCCGTTTAAATTATATATGTTCATATATGAATGAAATTTGGAATGATCCTTCCGCTGCTCATGAAAATTTTTGTTGGAATGGTACCAACATGCAGCAGAAGTGACAAGGATTGGTAAGCACTCTAATTCATTAATTTTGGCAGAAACGAAAGCATGCTATAGCAGAATTTAATGGGTTTCAAGTCATACCTTTAAAGAACCTTTGAAATCTTGATTTCCAGCTGCAATTCCTCCAAATTTTTGTGCAGACCACCACAAGATCTTCAAAGGGAAGATCTTCCCTACTATTCTCTTGGTGCTCTAGATTGAGTTATGGGACTCAAAATAAGCTGGAACCAAAAAGAATTTGGAGAATGCTCACAACAGCAACCCAATGAAGAACACCTTCTTCAACCCGACATTTCAGTAAAATTCTATCGGTTGCCTTCTTTAAAAATTGCTCTAATCTCTTCAATATATTATAGACCATCATGCAATGAAGATAGCTGCATGAGATGCAGCTCATGCTTAGAGTAAATAAAGCTTGAAAATGGTGGGTTGTTTATGAGCTATTTGAAGATGAAGTTGAAAAATCTCATTTTTCTTTTTGTGTATTTTTTTATTTCCAAAATCCAAAATTGATTTTAAAATCACAAATTAATTGGATAATATATATTTTTTACAATTAATTTCACAAATTAATTTTCTAATAAAATTAATAAATAATTATTTAAACAATTTAAATAATTCTAAGTAATTTAATATCCAATATTAAATTAATTTTACACAAATCCATCTTCATATATTTTAATCATATTTAAATATATATTATCCAATTCCGTTTGATTCTAATTTGAGCGTTTCAAATTAACTTATCACATTACTCTAGAGCTAATCCATTTCTGAGCTAGTAGGAAACCTCGTGGACCTACAGATCATGGGCTCCAACGATCCAAGATTAAACGGCTAAACTCATTAGACCGAACTAAATCCCATTCGTTAACTAATGATCACTCCACTAAAGCCCATAGTTGAACTCCCCTCACTATAGATATATTATGCCCACTCGATATAACCATGATTAGTAAGTCAACCTTTCACATATTGTTCGTAATAACGGCTAGGTTGAATCTCTGTTTTACCCCCGTAATTATCTCTTGTTCCTTAAGTCCCCATTGATCCCCTAATGAACAATTGTTTTGTGATCCAATCAACAAAATCAAGTCCCTCTCGAGCCAATGAGAGGGTGGGCCCCTTGTTCAAGACCCAGAATTAGCACTTAAGGGAATAACCTCTCTACTATCCTAAAAGCGGGTAGGAGTGAATTTCATCTTGCACCCTATGTCCACAGCTATCTATCCGGTCTTACCCTTAAAATGGGAGGTTAATAGTCGGCGTTGTTGAACCAACCCTCACCTATGCAAATCTAAGGATAATTCCAATAAACAAGAGTTCATAGTTAGCTCAGGATTAATGTCAAGTTACCTAGGTCGTCACTTTGAAATAGTCAGTCTTAAACAGTAAACAAGTTATAAGGTAAGAGTGATTTATTTTGGGTCTGATCTTTGGCATAAACCCTTTTGCACAAGGACACCTTCACTCCTCATGTCCCAACATGAACGAATTAGGATCACTTGGTTTTGTAGCACTTTACAACTCTTTGTAACAACTACAGAGCAAGCCTCATCCAATTGTGTTACCAGAATAAGACACCCAACCTTATTCATATACTATAGATCATTTTTACCATTTACTGGAACCTGATCTACCTTATTATATCTCCACATAAAGTTCAAGTATTCATCCAATAGTCAAGGAACTTTAGGTTTATTAGATTTCTATCAAGCAAAACATCATATTCAATAAACCTTATTGAATTTTAGAGATAAGCTTCCATTATTGACATACCACGAGTTTTAGGACATAAAACCCAAACGAACTCCCACTTGGTATCCTAATTCTCCTGGAGTCTCGTAGTTTGTAATTTATACACATTGTTATGAATATTTTATCTGACATTTACTCATATCCAATAAACAAAGCTCCATTGTTATTGTATGTAAACTTAAGCATGTATATGAGATATACAAGTAGATCATGCCTTAAGTGATAACTTAAATAGGTCTGTAGTATAAGGATTAAGGAGGGATTCCTAATCCTGGTGATACTACGGATACGGCCTACTTTATAGAGGTTTGCCAGTGTTGTAAACTACTACAGATGGTAGATCCTGACCATTCATGTGAAGACATGTAAGCGGGGGTATCCTATACAAAGAGTTTGTATAAGATCGGACCACGAGATGATTAGTTTCTATTTATAATGTCGTTGATACTGGAGACTTACATCTCACCAATGACTTTAAGTGACATGACCTTAATCCTGGGGTGTTATGGAAACTCCTTGTCTTTGAGGGCGGTCCTTTGATTAGTATGGATGAGAGTGGCCAGATTGCCAACACAACATGCCTACCTTTTTGGGGACTTGTCTGATTTAGGAGCTGGAAACTCGGTATGTTGTTTGATCGAGCGTTCGTCATCGAGGGATCTTGAAGAGGAGTCTTCAAAGGTATGTTAATTCCATCCCTTGATCTGTAGAAAAGCATGGTGTAATTTCATTCTATCCATAGCCTGTTGTTTCCGTTTCTTCATTGTAATTGTGAATGTTCATATACAATGAAATTTGGAACGATCCTTTCGCTACTCATGGAAATCCTTATGTCTGATTTCCTTCAATTGGTATTAGAGCCAGGTTGTTCTGATATTCCAAATTTCACTTCCGTTTTGAACTTTCTCTACAGTCGTGGTGGGTTTTCTGCATTGCATTTAATTGTTAAATGCGTTTGTGGATGGCGTTGATGAATGTTTACGGGTTTAATTGCCTCTGTTTCAAGCTTTTTTTAAATTATAATGTTAATTTGTAATGGCCTCTTTGTTTTTGGGCATAATTAACATGCTATCAAGTTTGTAATTCAAAGTGTTTGAGTTAGTCGAGTCATTCGTGGTGAAGTTTCGAAGCATGGAGATGCGGTTCTCAGCGAAGAAGAAGACCAAATGTTGGTTGTGTTGTGTAGCCTCAGGTTAACGATCATTGGGATTTAACTAAACGATCATGTAGATTTTTCTATACGATCATGTAGTATTTACTAAACGATCGTTTACTAATGCTAAACGATGGGGTAAATTGTTTACTCTATTGTATAGCGTTGATTACCCGATCACGTAGACGTTGGAGGTAGACGATCGTAGTGGCAGCATATGATACTTATCGTTTAGAAAAAGGCACGCACTAAACGATTGTGTAGTTAGCATGCTCATCGCATAGTTACTGACAACACAATCACGCAGTATATGATATGAAGGCACTCCCTCAGTGATTGTTTAGACAATAATGCTTCATCGCATAGTAAAATGTACACGATCGTTGCTAAACGATCATTTAGCTCTTGAAGCATAGGTAAAGATTGACTAAAGAATTTACTCTTTCATGTAGACGATCACGAGGAAGTTTGGTACACGATCAGCAGTAACATGTGAACTTCGACCGGACGGTTCAAGACCCGATTCGCTTGTTTGAACTGGACACTCCTTGCTGTTGTAATAGTTAGCTTTTGGTTTTTGGATTTTGAGGCAATTCTTCTCGGTTCATCAAAATTTTGTTTATCATACATGAAATGTGTGTGGTTTATATGGAAAAGTGTATGACATATATATTTGAAACCCACCTTAAGTTGTGCAATTATTCATGCATCATGTATTATAAGTGCTATAATATTGCATGAAGAAATTACTTGAAAGCATGTGCATGCATCATGAAATATAAGAGTTATATTTTTGCATGCAGTAAGCATATTCATGCATCATCCTTTTATTATAAAGCATTATAGTATAAGGGTATATGGAAGCATGTTTTTGCTTGGTTCGTTGCTTGTTTGTATAAGTGTTATATAAAACGGTAGCTATGGATGAACGATGCATGGAGCATGGCACTTAGGCTGTTTGTAAAAGTTATGAATGCGTCGTATGTGTTTGCTATGTGTTGTAAATGGTTTTAGTTGTTTCTGTTGTAAGTTTTATTAGAAATTAGAACTAAAATCGATAAGAAAGAGTTGCAGGCAGACTTAGGGTGAACTCATGTTTTAAAAGTGTTTTAAAATTGGAATGAGATAGATCTAAGTTCCAAGTTCTAATGGGATTAGTAACGTAGTTTAATTTTTTTTAAATCGGTTTTTATGGGATTAAATTGATTGGCATAAATGATTAACATTGTATTAAATCTATCTATATGGGACCTTTTGACTAAGGCAGGTTCTGTCTAGGCTGAGGTTCTTATGCTGACGGAAAACGAACACCCCTACCTGGGAACCTACCTTGAAAGGTGAATTAGATAGATTTTCTACAAGCATGCGGCAGTTGGTCAAAGATTCCGTTAAAGAGTTTAATGGATGATGATCAAAAGTTGTTTCAACTATCCAAGGTAAAAGTTACGCTTGGGCAAACCTAAAAAGTCACTTAGTTAAAATCCTTAAGCTGGTGTTTTTTCTAAGTAAACTAAACCTTAGTTATAAAATACTTAGTGGGAGGAAGAGATGTATCTAATATGTCAATGATTCTACTCACGTTTCGCCCTGAATGTTCACGCCGTGAGATTCATGCTTGGCCTCGTGGTGCCCTGGGAGCATCCCTCTTCAGATGGTGTTTGCATGAATCGATATTAAGGTGGACGGAGAAAGTGTTTATAATAAGTGGGTGAAGGGTGTGTGTCAACACGTTCTACGGACTCTGTCATTGGTTCACACCATGAGATCATTTTGTACTCCCTCGTGGCACTCTGGGAGCGTCCCCCTTCAGATGGGTTTTATGTAGTTGGTCAAGATAAAGGTGAACTCCAGAAATGGATAGGGTTGCTTTAGGTTTTTCCCCAATCGGATTTTTTCCCTTCGGATTGGTTACTTGGGTCATATCTCTAGAGCCTAAAATGGCGAGTCACACTTACAGGAGATTGTTAAGTAAGTTAATGATCTCTTGACCAAATTAATGATGGCTAGTCGTTATAGGAGCAAGACTTGTTCTTGTATTAATGACTGGTTGAGAATTTCTCAATTCAGATGAGGGATAATTGACCTCCCTTCGGCGGTTTTTGTCCTAAACCTTTGAAGCATCATTGCGAAACTAAATGTCACACAAGGTTCATGTTAGTTTTGCTAAACCTTATTGGATTTTGTATGTTTTATCAACAGGTATTTTCTTAAAACATAACGTAGGTCAATGTGTTTTTATTTTCAGCAACTTGTTTGTATTTCGATGTAATGCCTTTAATTTGACTGATTACATACAATGAAAAGAGTCTTGTAAAACGTATTTCGTGGAAAACGACCTCGAATTTGTCATAGTTACGGAATGTCCTCAAGTCCCGACCCTTGATGCACCACAAAGTGTTCGTAATACATATGAGGTGTGGATGAAGGCTAATTTATTGGCTCGACGTCACATATTGACTAACATACCTGATGTTTTGGCCAAAAGGGTTGAGAACATGGTCATTGTACGAGAGATCATGGACTTGTTGCAAGATCTTTTTGAATTTCAGTCTTACCTTTAGAGCACAAAGGGATGGATGACAAAACCAGTAGTGTCAGTTCCCAAGTTAAACTCCAGGAAAAGGAAGCAATTGTTGCCGACTCTATTGAAGTTCATAAAAGAGAAGTGTTCTCTGAAATGGAACTTGAAGCTTATTTAGGTTCTGATACTAATCCCACTACTCTCCAAAAAAATAGGATGTCTAAAGACAGTAAATATGATTTATTGGTCTTGGAGACATGTTGGATAGAGAATGATGATTTTGCCTGGATCCTTGATTCAGGTGCTACCAACCATATCAGTTCCTCTTACCAAGGATTCAATTCCTGGCAAAGTTGTCACAGAGAGAGATGTTTGGTAGAGAATGATTATTTTGCCTGGATCCTTGATTTAGTTGCCACGTTATTTCTAATGATGGGGTCGAGGATCCATTGTCTTTTAAGAAAGCAATGAAGGATGTTGACAAGGATGAATGGATTAAAGCCATGAACCAGAAGATGGAGTCTATGTACTTCAATAATGTCTAGGAGCTTGTGGATCCGCCTGATGGGGTAAGACCTATAGGGTGTAAGTGGATCTATAAGTGAAAGAGAGATGTAGATGGAAAGATGCAAAACTTTAAGGCTCGATTCTTGGCAAAGGGTTATACCCAGGTCGAGGGAGTTGACTATGAGCAAACTTTCTCACCTGTTGTCATGCTCAAGTCTATCAGGATACTCCTATCCATAGCCACATTTTATGATTATGAGATATGGCAAATGGACGTCAAGACTGCCTTTCTTAGTAGTAATCTTAAAGAGACCATCTACATGGCTCAACCAGAGGAGTTCGTAGTTCCAGATCAAGAGCAAAAAGTTTGCAAACTTAATAGATCCATTTATGGGCTGAAACAAACGTCTAGATCATGGAACACTAGATTTGACATTGCGACCAAGTCATTTGGCTTTGATTAGAACGTTGATGAACCTTGCGTTTACAAGAAGATCATCAACAACTCAGTAGCTTTTCTGGTACTGTATGTGGATGATATCCTACTCATTGGGAATGATGTAGGGTATCTGACTAACATTAAGAAACGGCTAGCTACCCAGTTCCAAATGAAAGATTTGGGTGAGACACAGTATATTCTAAGGATCCAAATCATTCGGGATCGTAAGAACAAGAGGTTAACCTTGAAGGAAACCAAACATGAGGATTTTCATGAGCAGCGGAATAGATCATTCCAAACTATAATCATGTATGAACATTACAATTACAATCAAAACAGAAACAAATGGTTATGCGTTCATTACAGAAATTACAACATGAAAATACAAATAAACAAGGAGAATGCTACGAACATTTGTAGAATCGTCTCCACGCTCTTTGTTCACGAACGCTCGAACACAGCAACCTCAAACGCTCGAACAACACGATCGCTACATAGTACGAACACCTCACACTCATCCTCTGCAATTGCCTCGGTCACGAACACCCCAACAACATGAACATCCTCCATAGAACCTCGACGGCGTCGAGTTGAATATGATACTACCAAAAAGGCTACCTTGGTATTCTTAGTGTGAGTATTCAAAAGGTGGGCTCTGTGTTGACTTGGTTTCAGGCAGAAGATGGAGAAAACAACAATCGTGTACACGATTGGGCAAGTGGGAGAAGGTTGAACCTATCGTATAGATCGATGCCAAATCGTTTAACAAAATCTAAGCGATCTTCTAGCAAAAGCTAAGCGATCATTTAGCTCATCACTTAACAGTGTGTTTGTCGCCTACAAACACTACACGATCGTCTAGCTCACTCAAGCGCCCGCTTAGTAAATCTATGTTTACTTGACAACTTCCGTGAGATATTTTTTCGAGAGAGAAAATCTCCAAAATCAGTTTTGACAAAAACTTACTAAAATTAGGAAAAACAAATTTTCTTTTATCTCACGGTTACCATGAAACCACCAATAACCTCCCACTCAATTGGTTATTAGAGAAAAAGATTTAATTATCCAACATTAATATTATTATAATTATAAATGATAACCAACTTATCATACTATATTTATAACCTATAGTTTTAGTATTTCATCTCATGAAACATATAAACCATAGTTCTTTTCTATTCCATGGTACTTAATGTAAATCTCATTTACATCATTCCTCCACTAGATGTATCTCATACATCATACCGATCATAACATATATAATCAAAATACCTCTTGTCAATTTAAACATTTCAAATCAACACCAATAACTGATCCTCAACTGAATCCATTAAGCTACCAAGGGGACCTTATGGACCTGTAGCTCGAAACTCCAACAATACATGAATAACTAACTAAACTCTTTAGTCACGGGATCCACCATCCGTTAACTACCAGGCACTCCACTAAAGACCGACAGTTGAACTTTTCTTACCATAGATATATTATATGTCCATCTTAACAAATTAAAAGTGCGACAATCCATCACAGATCACTCGTAAGTACAACTCGGCCAATAACCGTTATGCCCCTGTAGTTACATCTAACTCCTTAACTACCACTTATCCCTCTAATAAACATAGGTTTACTATAACTTGAGTCCTCTCTTCCAAAGAGATGTTGTGGCCACTATGTTCACGCTCCGGAATCAGTCCTTAAGGGAGTAATCTCTCTACTTATCCCTGCTTTAGAAAAGGAGTGAATTCCATCTTGTGGATTGAGTTCCCAGCTCCCAAATCAGACAAGTCCCTAAAAAGGTAGGCATATTGAGTTGGCAATATGGCCACTCTAACCCATACTAATCAAAGGACCACCCTCAAAGGTAAGAGGTCCCAAAAAAATCAGGATTGAGGTCGTGTCACCTATGGTCGTTTAAGTGAGATGTAAGTCTCTAGTATCAATGGCGTTATATACAGAGTCTAGTCATCTTGTGGTCCAGTCTTATACAAACTATTTGCATAGGACACCCTCGCTCGCACGTCTCCACATGAATGGTCAAGATCTACCATCTGTAGTAGTTTTCAACACTTACAAACCTCTACAAAGCGGGTCGTATCCGTAGTGTCACTAGGATCAGGTATCCCACCTTAATCCTTATACTACAGACCTATTTAGGTTGTCACTTAAGGCATGATCTACTTGTATATCACATATACATGCTTAAGTTCACATAAGATAACCAAGGATCTTTGTTTATTGGATATGAGTAAATGTCATAATTAAATAACAATTATTTTATTCATCAAACAATGTGTATCTTTACAATACAACGAGACCCCGGGAGAATTAGGACACCAATCCCAACAAGCCTTGTCTCATAAATCGTACATCGATCAAATGTTGATCAGGTATAGGGTGTAGGATTCCAAGAGGGGGTTGGTACATTTCAGACATGGAATCATATTGTCTAAAGATCAATATCCTAAGACACCTCAAGAGGTTGAGGAGATGATATATGTTTCTACTGTTGGAAGCTTAATATATGCAATGTTGTGTACCAAACCCAAAATTTGCTATGTAGTAGAGATTGTCAGTTGGTATCAGTCCAATGCAGGATTTGATCACTGGACGGCAGTCAAGACGATCCTAAAGTATCTTTAGAGAACGAGAGACTACAAGCTCGTGTATAGAGTTAAGGACTTGATCCTTACAAGATACACAGAATCTGACTTTCAGATCAATAGAGGTTCTTGCAAATCGACATCGGGGTCAGTGTTCACTCTGAATGGAGAGGTTGTAGTGTGGATAAGAATCAAGCAAGGATGCATCGCTAACTCCACTATGGAAGCCAAATACGTAGCCACTTGTGAAGTAGCTAAGGAGGCTTTTTGGCTGAGGAAATTCCTTACATATTTGGAAGTTGTTCTAAATATAGATTTGTCGATCTCTCTTTATTGTGATAACAGCTTGGTTGTGGCAAATTCGAAAGAACCTCGAAGTCATCGTCGAGGCAAGCATATAGAGCAGAAATCCTCTTGATCAGGGAGATTGTTCATCGCGGTGATGTGATAGTCACGAAGATCGCGTCAGAGCACAATGTTGTTGATCCCTTTACAAAGGCTCTCACGACTAAAGTGTTCAAGGGTCACCTGGAGAGTCTGGGTCTGCGAGACATGCGGTATTATCTTTCTTGGGCAAGTGGGAGATGATCTGGATATGCCCCTAGTTTATTGTACATTAATATATGTTTTTCTCTTGTATTGTCATTAGTCTCCTAAGGCGCATTAGAACAAGTGAGAAATTGTTTGGATTGGCGACCTAATTCTTCCGAAGGTCCTCATAGTTTGTAAAAAATATACAACATTGCCTATGAAATAATTATAGAGTTTGTTTTATCTGGCATTTACCCAATAATCCAGAAATAAAGGCTCCATGGGTCCCATTGTTATGTTCACACAATAAGCCATGTATATGAAGAAATTAACCATGTAGAAATCATGCCTTAAATGATACGCTAAATTAGGTCTGATAGTTATAAGGAATAAAGAGGGATTCCTGATCCTAGTGAACACTACGGAATAAACGGCCCTACTTTGTAGAGGTTTTTGCAAGTGTTTGTAAACCTACTAACAAATGGTAGATCCTGAACATTCAATGGGTGAAGACATGCCAACCAGGGGAGTTCCTATAACAAAGAGTTTGTAATAACACCTGGACGCGAGATAATTAGTTTCTGTTATATACGGCCGTTGAATACTGAGACCTTACATCTTACCTAAATGACCTAGTTGGACATGACCCTCAATTTTTGAGTGTTGTGTTAACTCCTGCCTTTGGAAGGGTGGTTTCTTGATTTTAGTAAATGAAGTGAAGAAGTGGGTCAAGATTGCCAACTCAACCAATGCCTACCCTTTTTGGAAACTTGTCCTTATTTTGGGGCCTGGGAACTCAAAAGTTACAGAAGAAATGAAATCAATCATTCCCCCAAGCAGAGGTAAGTTAGATAGAATTGCTCCTTAAGGGCCCTTTGATTCCCGAGGGCCCTTGAACATAGTGGCACAACTTCTCTTTGGTAAAGAGCAGGAGACTCAGTTTAATAGTAGGACCTAGATGACTCTATGTTTCATTAGAGGGAATTCAGTGGGTTAAACTTAAGGAGTTTAGAT
>NC_052354.1:54325810-54327243 GCF_009727055.1 Benincasa hispida
CAGTTATTCACGTACCGTTGAAGCTTCGAGCTACATATCCATAAGGTCCCCTTGGTAGCTCAATGGATTCAGTTGAGGTTCAGTTCTTAATGTTAATTTGAAATGTTCAAATTGACAAGAGGTAATTCGATTATATAGGATATGATTGGTATGATGTATGAGATACATCTAGAGGAGGATTAATGTAAATGAGATTTACATTAAGTACCATGGAATAGAAAAAGAACTATGGTTTACATATTTCATGAGATGAAATAATAAAACTATAGGTTATAAATATAGTATGATAAGTTGGTAATCATTTATATTTATAATAATATTAATTATTGGATAATTAAATCTTTTTCTCTAATAACCAATTGAGCGGGAGGTTATTGGTAGTTTCATGGTAACCGTGAGATAAAAGAAAAATTATTTTCCTAATTTTAGTAAGTTTTTGCAAAAGTGAATTTGAGATTTTCTCTCAGAAAAAGAATCTCACGGAAGTTGTCAAGTAAATAGGATTGACTAAGCAATAGCTTGACTAATGTAAAAAATCGTGTAGTTTTTGTAGGCGATAGACACACATATAAGCAATGAGCTAAATGATCGCTTAGATTTTTCTAAACGATTGGACATCGACCTATACGATAGGTTTCTGCCTTCTCCCACTAGCTCAATCATTTACACGATTGTTGTATCCTCCGTCTTCTGCCTCAAACCAAGTCTACACAGAGCCCACCCTATGGATTCTCACACCAAGAATACCAAGGTACCTTCTTGGTGGTGTCATACACAACTTGACATCGTCAAGGTTCTGTGGAGGCCGTTCGTGCTGTTGGAGTGTTCGTGATCGAGGCAATCGTTGAGTTTGAGTGTGTGGTATTCGTGCTGTATAGCGGTCGTGTTGGACGAGCGTTTGAGGTTGCTGTGTTCGATCGTTCGTGAGCAAGAAGCGTGTAGATGAGTCTACAAATGTGTAGATTTCTCCTTGATTTTTGTTGTTTTATGCTATAATTTCTGTAATAAATGCATAACCGTATGTTTCTATTTTTACGGTAATTTGTAAAGTTCATACATTATTGTAATTTGAAATGGTCTTTCCACTGCTCATGGAAATCCTCGTGATTGATTTTCTTCAATTGGTATTAGAGCTAGGTTACAGGATTCCAAAAGGGGTTTGTTACCCTTCAGGCATGGAATCGTTTTGTCTAAGGATCAATGTCCTAAGACACCTCAAGAGGTTGAGAAAATGAGATGGATTCCTTATGCTTCTGCTGTAGGAAGCTTAATGTATTGCAATGTTGTGTACCAAACCCGACATTTGCTATGTAGTAGGGATTGTCAGTCGATATCAGTCCAATCAAGCATTTGATCACTGGACGGCGGTCAAGACAATCCTCAAGTATCTTCGGAGAACGAGGGACTACATGCTTGTATATAGAGATAAGGAT
>NC_052354.1:54328108-54330087 GCF_009727055.1 Benincasa hispida
CTACGGATACGGCCTGCTTTGTAGAGGTTTGCAAGTGTTGTAAACTACTACAGATGGTAGATCCTGACCATTCATGTGGAGACGTGCGAGCGGGGGTGTCTTATACAAAGAGTTTGTATAAGACCGGACGACAAGATGATTAGACTCTGTATATAACACCATTGATACTAGAGACTTACATCTCACCTAAATGACCATAGGTGACACGACCTCAATCCTGTTGTGAAGTGTTGTCGCACTGCTGATTGGTTAAGATGGACACATAATATATCTATGGTAAGGAGAGTTCAGCTGTTGGTCTTTAGTGGAGTGCCTGGCAGTTAATGGAGGGTGGATCCTGTGACTAAAGAGTTTAGTTAGTTTTTCACGTACCGTTGGAACTTCTAGCTACAGGTCCATGACCGTGAGATAAAAGGAAAATTGTTTTCCTAATTTTAGTAAGTTTTTGCAAAAGTGAATTTGAGATTTTCTCTCAGAAAAAGAATCTCACAGAAGTTGTCAAGTAAATAGAATTTACTAAGCAACAGCTTGAGTAAGGTAAACGATCGTGTAGTGTTTGAAGGAGAAAGACACGCAACTAAGCGATGAGCTAAACGATCGCTTAGCTTTTGTTAGACGATCGCTTAGATTTTGCTAAACGATTGAGCATTGACTTATACGATAGGTTTCAGCCTTCTCCCACTTGCTCAATCATTTACACGATTGTTGTATCCTCCGTCTTCTGCCTCAAACCAAGTCTTGATGGAACACGAGAAATACGCAGCGGAATAAGGATCTAATTACACTCTAATTGCTTTTAATTAAAAGGAAATTAGCATACAAAAGTATAAAAAAAAAATAAACTAAAAGGGATAGAATACAACCTTTGTAGCTCCCGAAAAACGCTTTTTCTCGCTGAATCTTGACCCGAACTCTTCTGGACCACCACTAGAGTTTACCCGCTATTCTCTGGACCAGAATCGGGTTGTGAGACCCGGTGAAGGAAGGAATGAAAAGGGGAAGAAATAGTGGTTCAAGGTTAATGTGAGAAAAAGGGAATTTTTTGGTGAGAATTTGAAAACCAAAATAGAAACTTTTTTTCAAGAAAAAAGAAGTTTAATTCAAAAGAAACCTTCTTTTTATAAAACTATTACATACATTAGATGCATGTAAAAACTCACCAAAGATCAACACCTAACAAAACACTAAACCAAAGTGGACTATGTGTCATTCGATAATGTTTACACATAGTCCACTTAAGTCAAGGGCAAAATAATCTTTTTTTATTTGGTCAAAGTCAACCCTTTGACTTTTTATAGTTTGACCCTCTTGACTAATTTTGACCTCTCGAACATGAATCCGCATTTATATTTTTGAAATTCAAATCACATTTGAATATAGAGCGCCATACAAAAAATCGATAGCGATATTGCATATACTTGTCGGTTTTAATCCCTTTTCTTAATTCGAACAATTCAAATTAATCCAACATACTGTTCTAAGTTTAATGCATATGAGCTAGCAGAGGTACCTAATGAACCTACAGATCATGGGATCCAATAATCCGAGATTAACGGGTAAAACTCTTTAAGCTAATTAATCAACATTTGCTAATTAACGGGTCATTCCACTAAAGTCTCGTAGTTGCACTCCCCTCACTGTAGATATTTTTCTGTCCATCTGATATAACCATAACCAGTAAGTTGATCTTTCACAGGTTGTTCGTGGTCTTGGCTGGGTTAAAATACCATTTTACCCCCGAGAACACTTCTTGTTCCTTCAGTCCCACTGTGTCCCCAGAACAAGGCACCACCTTATCCCTATACTATAGACCATTTTAGGCTATATACTCGAACTTGATCCATGTTTTATGTCATCACATAAAGTTCAAGTCTACATTAAATAGCCTCAAGACCTTAGTTTATTGGATTCAAAATTACAATTTCAATAACAATTTTATCGAAAAACAAAACAGAATATGTTCATCAATTTACAAACGA
>NC_052354.1:54330638-54366140 GCF_009727055.1 Benincasa hispida
ACGAGTTTTAGGACATAAAATCCAACAAGTCCGCACAGAGCCCACCTTCTGGATTTTCACACCGAGAATATCAAGGTAGCCTTCCTGATGGTGTTATACTCAACTCGAAACCGTCAAGGTTCTGTGGAGGTCGTTCGTGCTGTTGGAGTGTTCGTGACCGAGTTAATAGCTGAGTTCGAGTGTGTGGTGTTCGTGTTGTATAGCGGTCATATTGGATGTGTGTTTGAGGTTGCTGTGTACGAACGTTCATGAGCAAGGGGCGTGAAGATGAGTCTACAAATGTGTGTAGATTTCTCCTTGATTTTTGTTGTTTCATGCTGTAATTTCTGTAATGAATGCATAACCGTATGTTTCTGTTTTGGACTATAATTTGTAAAGTTCATACATGATTGTAATTTGGAATGATCTTTCCGCTGCTCATGGAAATCCGTGTGATCGATTTCCTTCAACTTCAATATGGCAACAGGTGAGAAAGTCTCCTCATAGTCGATTCCCTCAACTTGGGTATAACCTTTGCCACAAGTCTTGCCTTGAAGGTTTGCACTTTCCCATTAGCATCTCGTTTTCTCTTGTAGACAATGGATTCTCAGTATCTTCATTAGCTACCATAGCTAGGATTTCTATTAAACCCATGTAACGAATAGGCGGATTCACAATCTTTCCACTACGTCAAGGTTCCCTCAACACCTGAGGTGGACATGACCTACTAAAATAAATGGAAATACAGAGAATTTGAGTAAGAGAACCCTTACCTTTTAAGAACTTTTCTTCAAGAAAACCACTTCCATTCTACGGATCTGTCATGAACAATTGCGAACAAAATGTCCAAATGAACACTACCACGAATGAGTCCTCTGTATTCTCTGGGATGAGAATCACAAGAGTTTTGTCGGCTCTGTGATTTTTTAGGAGAGGGAAAGATAATTATTTTTTAGATGAAGGAGAGTGAGAGCCTGAGAACCTTTTCTCAGAAAAAACTTGCAGGGGTTGTTCTCTATTGAAAAACAAAAAATGGAGAAGAAGATGATAACCACCCATTGCACCACTCCCACTCACGTAGATTGGTTGAGAGTGAATAGAGGAGGGAAGTTATTTCCTTCCCTTAATTTCAAAATATGAAAATAAAATAATTTTAATTTTAATATAATATATATAACCAAATATTATATCATATATAACATATAACTTATGGTTTAATATTGTATCACATACAATATAACCTATAATTTTAATTCTCTCAACAAAGATATTTAATATAAATACTATTTATATTAAATTTCATTATATGAATCTCATTCACATAATTAATATTTGAATCACATTCAAACATTTATTTCCTCTCAAATAAACTTTATAATGTATGAAATACATTATAGTAATTAAATTAAATCAATTATATCACATATAATTAATTGATTCTCATTTAATCCCTGTTGAGCTACAGGGGACCTCATGGATTTGTAAATGAAGCTCCAATGGTACTTTTATAATTAACTCATTTAATTAAATTACTCAACATCCATTAACTGTCGGACACTCCACTAAAGATCGATAGCTGCACTCTTCGCACTACAAATATATTTTGTGTCCATTGAATATAACCAGTCAACAGTGTGATGACCTTCACAAATTGTTCGTAAGTACAACTAGGCCAAATTATCATTTTGCCCCTATACATCTAACTCCTTATGTACCACTGATCCCTCTAATGAATAATAAGTCATAGTCCAACTATGATCAAACCTCTCTCAGGCCAAGAGAGGGTGTGGTGCCATATTTTTCAAGCCCCGAAATTAGTCCTTAAGAGAGAAATTTATCTACTTACCCTGATATCGAGCCCAATCAGACGAATCCCCAAAATGCTAGGCTTATTGAGTTGGTGATCTGACCACTCTCACCCATACTAATCAAAGGACCACCCTCATAGACAGTAGTTCACAACTCACTCAAAATTCAGGTCATGTTACCTATGGTCATCCTAGTGAAATGTAAATCTCTACTATGGACGATGTTATATAATGAGACTAGTCATTTCGTGCTTTGGTCTTATACAAACTTTTTTATATAGAATACCCCTGCTCACATGTCTCTAAATGAATGATCAGGATTAGATTATTTATAGTACTTTACAACAATTGTAACATTTACAAAGTAGGTCGTACTCGTAATGTCACCAAGATAAGGTATCCAGCCTTATCCATCTACTACATACTATTTAGATTATTAGTTAAATATGATCCACCTGCATGTCTCTACATACATGTTTAAGCTACAGAAGATAACCTTGGATGTTAGTTTATTGGTTTATGTGTTTAATGCTACTAAATGTCAAATAAAACATCTCATATTTAATTAAATAAATAAAATATTTGTACAATACAATTACAAACTATAGGTGAAAGAACTCGATTTAAAGAGATCTTTGAGCAGAAGTGGATCGTCCAAATTCCACTTAGATTAAAAACACGAATTTATAGCAAACAAACAAATTATACATTCTAAGTAAAATTACAGCATGCTTTTTAAACAAGAAAAAAGGTTCAAGAGATTATACCTTTGAAGAACGTTTCTTCTCGTAAATCCCTCGAACTATCACGAACTCAACAAACAGCAAATTTGAAGACCCACTTCAAGAAAATCATGAACCAAACGGAATACACCACCACTTAGAACCTTTGGTATACTCGAGGTGAGAGTCCAGGAATTGTGGGCTCTGACTATTTTGGTAAGTAGGGATTTTGAGTTTGGAGAAGGAAGAAGATTGAGAAGAAACTCTATCGTATAGAAACCACCTCGATCATTTTGTAAAAAACTCTATCGTATAGGTTCTCAAAAGTCGTATAGATGTGTTGTGTGGAAGGGGAAAAAACTAATTTCTTTTTATTCCTTTTGCCAAAAAAAATAAACTAACCACCCATTAAAGTGGTTGGAGAGAAAAAAAGATTTATTATTCAAAAATAATAAATAATATAACTAAATATGATAACCAACTTATCATATTATATTTAGAACATATAGTTTTAATATTGCATCATATACAATATAAACTATAGTTCTTTTTCTCTATTTTATGGTATTTAATAAAAATCACATTTATATTAAAATTAACAACTATGAATCTCATTCATAGAAAATATATTTGAATCACATTCAAATCTTTATCCCCTCTGTTAAACTATAATGTATCAAATACATTATGTCAATTATATCATATATAATTATATAATTAAATTGCCTCTTATTAATTTGAACAATTCAAATTAACCCAAAAACTAATTCTCAACTAAATCCTTTTGAGCTACCAAGGGGACCTTATGGACCTGTAGCTTGAAGCTCCAACGGTACTGTGTATAATTAATTAAACTCTTTAATTACAATATCCACCATCCATTAACTATCGGCACTCCACTAAAGACCGACAACTGCACTCTCTCTCACTACAAATATTTCTTGTTCCATTGATATAACCGATCAACAGTACGATGCCCTTCACAAAATTGCTCGTAAGTACAATTGGGCCAAATACCCTTCCCTATAATTACATCTAACTCATTAAGTACAACTGATCTTTCTAATGAACAATAATCATAGTCCTACTATACTAAACCTCTTTCGGGCCAGGAAGGGTGTGACGCCACATGTTCAAGACCCATAATCAGCCCTTAAGGGAGCAATTTGTCTACTTACTCCTGCTTCGGGAAGGAGTGAATTCCATCCTTTATAGCTGAGTTCCGAGCTCCCTGTTGCTTTTTGGCCCTTAATCTCAAATTAATTAATTTTAATTAATTAATTAATCAATGTTTTGATGATAACAAACTCAATTTTAATTACTAAAAATCTTAGTTTTTTAATATATCCATAGCGTAGAGCTCGAACAACGATTCTATCACCTCTTGAATCACTCAAATCGGAGCTAAAACGAAGACGATATGACCGAAACAAGTCTATAGAGAAAATACGTGGTGATGATGTGCATAACCAGACCATTTACATGTAGACATGTGGCAACATATTGGTTGAGTGGTGGATCATTAAAGAGTTAACATATGATGAACTTTTGATTTTTGGATTGATTTAAAATATAAAAAAAATTGAATTCAAAAGAAATTTAAAAGGAAAATAAATTTAATATTATTTTATGTTTGTGTCTAACGACTAGTTTTTTACACCTAGTATGTTTTTATTTATTGATTTACTTTAAAAGAATGAATTTAAAAAGAAAATGAATTGAAAGGAAAATGAATTTAATATTATTTTATGTTTGTGTCTAACGGCTAGTTTTTGACACATGGTATGTTTTTTTTTATTTTTTGGATTAATTTTTAAAAAGAAAATGAATTTCAAAAGAAAATAATTTAATATTATATTTTGTTTGTATCTAACGATTAGTTTAGTTTAAAATCTCTATCATTGATTTTTCTTTTCCAAAATCCAATGGTCCAATTAATTGTGGTTTCTAAAAAATTTTCCATCTCTATATAAACCATCTTCCTCTCCAAATTTTAAACTAACAAAATTTACATTTCATGCTAAAACACAAGGATGATGCTTTGAAAAGCTTTCTAGTATTGCAAAGAGAGTTCAAAATGAAAAAGGTTTTTTGATTTCTAAAATTAGGAGTGATCAGGAGGAGAATTTGATAGCAATGCTTTTAAAACTTTTTGTGAAGAAAATGGTTTTTCTTATAATTTCTCCGCTCCAAGAACTCCTCAACAAAACGGTGTAGTTGAAAGGAAAAATCGTACTTTGCAAGAATTTTGCTAGATCAATGTTGCATGAGTATGGTTTACCTACATACTTTTGGGCGGAAGTCGTTAACACCGCTTGTTATGTTTTAAATAGAGTTTTAATTAGACATTCTTTGGATAAAACTCCTTATGAACTTTGGCATAACAAAATTCCAATATTAGGTATTTCAAAGTTTTTTGTTGCAAAT
Organism: Benincasa hispida; assembly: GCF_009727055.1. NCBI lineage: Eukaryota > Viridiplantae > Streptophyta > Magnoliopsida > Cucurbitales > Cucurbitaceae > Benincasa > Benincasa hispida. The sequence goes on from NC_052354.1 coordinate 54,335,575, forward strand.
GTTTTATTTTGAATACGAGAAAAACTTGGAAATTTGATTCTAAGACGGATGTTGGTATTTTCCTTGACTATTCCTCTACTAGTAAAGCTTATAGAGTTTTCAATAAAAAGACTTTAGTAATTGAGGAATCTATGCATATAGTATTTGATGAATCTTGCAATGTTATTTCTAATGAGCTTATTTATAGTGATGTTTTTAAAAGGAAACTTTGGAGATTTACTTGTTAGTGACAAATGCAAAGAAATTGTTTCAAGTAAGCAAGAGGTGAGCTTAATCGAAAAGAACGAAGTTGGTTCTTCATCCATGCCTAAAGAGTAGAGGTATGCTCCTTCCCATCCCAAAGAATTAATTCTTGGTGATCCCGAACAAGGTGTGAAAACTCGTTCATCTCTTAATATGTTTAATTATCTTGCTTTTGTTTCTCAAATTGAACCAAAAAGTTTTAAAGATGCCGAAAATGATGAATTTTGGATTTTAGCTATGCAAGAAGAGTTAAATCAATTTGAAAGGAATAAAGTTTGGGAGTTAGTCCCTAGGCCCTCTCATGCTTCTATAATTGGAACTAATGTCTTTAGAAATAAAATGGATGAAAATGAAAATATCATTAGAAATAAAGCTAGACTTGTAGCTCAAGGTTATTTGTCAAGAGGAAGGAATAGATTATGAAGAAACTTTGCACCCATTGCTAGATTAGAAGCTATTAGAATGTTGCTTGCTTTTGCTTCTTATAAGAATTTCATTTTGTATCAAATGGATGTGAAAAGTGCATTTTTAAATGGTTATATCATGGAGGAAGTTTATGTAGAACAACCTCCAGGGTTTGAAAGTTTTGATTTTCCTAATCATGTCTATAAGTTGAAAAAGACTCTTTATGGCTAAAACAAGCTCCAAGAGCTTGGTATGATAGACTTAGTAATTTCTTGCTTGAGAATGGATTTAAAATGGGTAAAATTGATACTACTCTTTTTATTAAGACTAAAGAAAATGATATGCTTTTTAGTACAAATATATATGGATGATATTATTTTGGTTCTACTAATCCATCTTTGTGTGAAGAATTTTCTAAGTTTATGCATAGTGAATTTGAAATGAGTATGATGGGAGAACTTAGCTTCTTCCTTGGACTCCAAATCAAACAACTAAGGATGATATTTTCAAAAGTCAAGAAAAATACACAAGGGATTTGCTCAAAAGGTTCAAATTCAATGAAGGTAAAATTGCAAAAAACTCCTATGAGCACATCCACTAAGCTTGACAAGGATGAAAAAGGTAAGTGTGTGGATATAAAAACTTATAGAGGTATGATTGGATCTTTACTTTATTTAACCGCTAGTAGACCCGATATTATGTTTAGTGTATGTCTTTGTGCTAGATTTCAATCTTGTCCTAAGGAATCACATTTACATGCCGTTAAAAAATTTTTAAATATTTGCTTGGTACTATTGATTTAGGCTCATGGTATCCTAGAAATATTGAATTTAATTGTGTAGGATATTCCGATGCAGATTTCGCGGTAATTTACTTGACCGTAAGAGTACTAGTGGGACTTGTCAATTTCTTGGTAGTTTCTTAGTTTCTTGGTTTAATAAAAAGCAAAATTCGGTTGCCTTATCCACTACCGAAGCAGAATATATTGCATGTACTAGTTGTTGTGCTCAATTTATTGGATGAAACAAACTCTTTGTGATTTTGGATTAAAGTTTGATAATGTGCCTATAAACTATAGTTCTTTTTCTCTATTTTATGGCATTTAATATAAATCACATTTATATTAAAATTAAACACTATGAATCTCATCATAGAAAATATATTGAATCACATTCAAATCTTTATTCCTTCAATCAAAATCAAATACATTATGTCAATTATATCATATATAATTGAATCAATTTAATTATATCATATATAATTAAATTCTCTCTTATTAATTTTGAACAATTCAAATTAACCCAAAAACTGATTCTCAACTAAATCTTTTGAGCTACCGAGGGGACCTTATGGACCTTAGCTTGAAGCTCCAACGGTACGTGAATAATTTATTAAACTCTTTAATTACATTATCCACCATCTATTAACTATTAGGTATTCCACTAAAGACCGACAGCTGCACTCTACGCACTACAGATATATTTTTGTGTCCATTGGATATAACCAATCAATAGTACGATGACCCTTCATAAATTGCTCGTAAGTACAGCTGGGCCAAATTACCATTTTGCCCCTATAGTTATCTCGAATTCCGTAAGTACCATTGATCCCTCTAATGAACAATAGATCATAGTTCTACTATGACTAAACCCCTCTCTAAGCCAGGAGAGGGTGTGACACCACATTGTTCAAGACCTAGAATTAGCCCTTAATGGAGCAATTTATCTACTTATCCCTACTTCAGGAAAGGAGTGAATTTCATCTTATGTAGTTATGTTCCCAGCTCCCCGATCAGACCAATCCCCAAAATGGTAGGCTTGTTGAGTTGATGATCTGGACACTCTCAGCCATACAAATCAAAGAACCGCCCTCATAGGCAAGAGTTCACAACTCACTCAGTATTAAGCTCATGTTACCTATGATCATCTTGTTAAAATGAAAGCCTCTATTATGAACGGTGTTATATAATGAGACTAAACATTTTATGGTCCGGTCGTATATAAACTCCTTAGTATAGAATATCTCCGCTCGCGTGTCTAATACATGAATGATCAGGATTAGATCATTTGTAGCACTTTACAACATTTGTAACACTTACAAAACAGGCCATACTCGTAGTGTCACCAGAATAAAGTACTCAACCTTATCCATATATTACAAACCATTTAGGTTATCACTTAAACATGATCCACCTGTATGTCTCCACATACATGTTTAAGTTACAACGATAATCTTCGATGTTAGTTTATTGGTTTGTGGTTAATGCAACTAAAATATCGCATATTTTATAAACAAAGTGAATAAAAATATCATATATTATTAATCACATAAGAGTTTGTTCATACAAAGTTTACAAACTATAGGACCCTACGAGATTTAGGGCATCAACCCTAACAATCTCCCACTTTTCCTAAAGTTACTGGAGTGTATAAGATACAAGTACACAAAACAATAAACTAGGGCATAACATGCCTAGTACAAGAGCAGGGACGTCGCTGGACTTGGTCGACAAATGGATTTGAGGTGTGCGAATCTAAGCTTACGGATTTGACATTGTCGGACTTGGTCAATGGATGGGAGTGCAAGGAGAGATGGTCGCGGTAGCAGCGACTAGGGTTAGGGTTTTATTTTGTTGGCTCTGACGCCATGATAATTTTTTTTAGAACTATATAATTTTCTCTTATTATTCCAAAAGAGGAGTCAATAATGAGTAAATATAACACAAGGGGTATTCTAACAAAGGAAAGTAATTATAAAAGGAATGAACATTTAACAATAATAGTTAAAATAATTATAACTAAAGCACCCATACTATACACAAATCTACAAGTAGTAGTAGTAATAGACTCCCTGCTTCAAAGCATTTTTCACTTCCTTGTAGGCATCCAGAAGTGAATTCAAAAGAACATATGCTTCATTTTTCATGACCTAATTTCTCATCAAGATTTTTTAATTTAGACGCTATCTTCTTGAACTCATCTAGATTATCTGAGTGTTTTTGCTAAATCCATCTTGAATGTGAAGAACTTTTCCCCCAAGAACTTTTCATTTTGAAGGTCTTTTGTGGCAAAGAGGCCTTCCAACTTGGTCTATATCTTGTAGGCAGTATCTTGGTCTATTACCTGCCTAAGGACATTGTCACTGAGGTTCAAAACCAAAGTTCCTTAAGCTGCCAAGTTCATATCTTCTCTTTCTTGTGTTGTAATTGTGGCTGAAAGAGTTTATGGGTCCAGAAGAGCCTTGTGGGCTTTCTACTAACTAAGAATAGCCTTAATCTTGGCTTTCCACAAGTTGAACTCGCCCTTACCGTCAAATTTTTCTATCTCGAACTTTTCCACTACCATTTTCAATTTGAATTATGAGTCTTGAACCTTTAAGAATTGTTTTCTTGATTATCTTGATTATCTGATACAACTTTTGTTCGGTTGTTGTGATCTTTAGGCCTTAATGAGAAGTAATCTGAACCAGAGAAAGCCCAAGGAAGCTCGATGGTAGATGAAGTATGAGGAGAAGAGTTGGCCACGTCTCTCAAGCTTGTCAACACGTGGGTGAGATTTCTTTTGAATCAAAATTAAATGGAAAAGAATTTTAATTTCATTTGAACAGAAAAATATCTCTCTCTTACTCTCAGATGTCTCTCACTCTCTCTAATTCTCAAGCTTCTCTCTAATGGCGTTTTACAAGAAATTTTAATGATACATATATAGATCGATGAAGAAAGAGAAGAAGAAATAGAACACAGTACGTACGTGGTTTGGCCAAAATCAACCTACATCAAGGAAAAGGGAAATATTTGAAGATTTGCAAATAAGTTTCTTTTGTTAGAGAAAAGGTGTAAAACCAGGCATTGGAGTCAATTTCTTCCATATTGTTGATTTAATGGTAAGAGACTAAATTAACTAAAATGTACAAACATGATTTAATTTTAATTATAATAAAAAATGAAGTAGATTTTGATAATTCAACACTTCGTTATATGACTAACTATATAAACATCAAATAATATTTTTTTTAAATAACAACAAAGACATATTTTTTTCTTCACTCAAAGTATTTGAAAGATCTAAATAGAATAATTATTGAACTTTAGATACCAACCTAAATTAAAATAAAATAACATCAATTTTTTTAAGTAATACTTGTGTGCATGTCAAAAATAAAATACATCCACATTTATGCATTCCACTCTCATCACACACAAAATAAATTAAAAATATTTCAAAAAAGAAGTAACAAGAATTTTTTACATGTCAATGACATATAAAGATGGTGCAATTCGAGATGTATCTAAATAATTTTAAGAAGAATGACTAAAACCACTATCAAGTAGAAATGTCCTTTTTTTCAATATCTTAGAAGACGCCCATACTATCATCTAAATAAACCACAAAAGGAAAAGATTGGATTGGCAAATTTTCCTTATGACTTGTGGTATATGAAAGTAAAACGAACCACCTCATTTGAAAAATTTAACGAGACTAATATCTGAAAACCCATTTGAATAAAAAAAATTAACGAGACAAATTTCTGAAAACCCATTTTTATTTATTCTAATAGCAAATGGATTTACATAGATTTTCTTAGTACAAAATCGAAGAGTAAATTTAAAAGAGCAAAAGCATGTAAATATTGAGATGGCTAGCTTCCTTCAATGCCTGCCCTCAAATCCAGATGAGGTTAGCTTCTTCCAATGGCTACACCCTCAAATTTTTAAGGCTGATCATTCAATTGAATTCATATGCTTCAGTGTTGGGTTTTTGCTTGAAGGAGTTTCTTCTTGCTGTTGCTAGAACCGTCTTGTCAGCCACTATGAAGTACGCTGCTCCAGCCACTGCCATTGAATTGAAAAATCAAGCCTTTTTCCCATTTTAGCAAAGAAAAGCGAATGAAACCATATAATGACTTGGCTGCTAAAGAGGTAAGAAGAAAAAGTTACAAAACCTGTGGAAATGATGAGAGCTTGAGCTGTGTGATTTAGATTAGCTTTAGCCCATGGCAGCATCCTCACACTGGCCAACTGCAACATAATCAATTCTAGTTATGGATTGGCTCCCTTAACTCTAATTTCTTTTATATTTTGATTCAAAATCACTCTCAAACATACTTTTGATCATTCATTCAAAATCAATTTAATGTTTGGTTTCACTTCTGTACTAAGATTTTACATACAAATTGACTTTGAATCGTTACATGTGTTATAAAAAAGACAATCAAAGAAAGCGAGTTAAGTAAATAGTAGAAAAATCGACAGAGAGATTAACGTGGTTCACTAAAAGCGAGTTAGTTACATCCACGAGCATAGTGCATGGTCATTCAAAGTGCCAGATAATAGATTCAACATCTTCTAACAACATGAAAAAATGATTTTAAGTATTTCAAAATCAGTCCAAAACAAGCTATGTAGCCTCTCTCATTCTTCGGGTCAAAGAACGTGGCGGCCAGCAACAGCTAGCTCTACACCACCACAAGGGGTGAAAGGGCAACTCATGGTGACTCAATCCTATCATACTTTTAATTTGATGTTTGGTTTTACACTTCAATACTAAATTTTCATATCATAAGAATTGATTTTGAATGGTTACATGACAAAGTAATTTTAATTATTTCAAAATCACTCCAAAACATGCTAAATAACCTCTCTCAATATGGGTCAAAGGACATGGTGGCCAGAAGCTGCTAGCTTTACACCACTTTGAGGGATGTAAGGGCAGCTGTGGTGCTTGATTCTGATCAGGGGAAGTTCTAGCAATTTTCGTGGGAGTGACAAAATTTTACCTTCTTAAGATGCATAACTTTAGGGTAAAAAAAGTAGAAAGTAATCTTCAAAATCTTAACCAATGTTTTTATTTATTTATTTAAGACAGAGCTAGACTCGATCAAAAAAACCATGTATCCCTATCATTTCAGGATTGAGTTATGCCTCCTAAGGTAATCTACATCAGTTGAGGATTTAGTTCTTCAGTTAATTTGGCCTTATTTTTATCATAAAAAGCAGAAGCTGATGAGTGACATCAATAATTCCCCAAAAAGGGGAGATAAAGCATCTATATGTGAATTATGAAGTTGGGAACTTACAGTGGGAATGGCAGTGGCAATACTTGCAATAGCAGCTGCTTTTGCTCCTGCTATCACACCCTCTGTCCATCAGAAAAGAAGAATCCTTACCCATTAGCTTCAGATACTTATGATAAAAGCTAAATTCATGAAGAGAAATTATTAGAAACACAACATCTCAGAAATCACTTATTTTCACGGCACATAATCTGAAGTAGATCATGGTCCACCACCCAATCGATCAAAACAATCAAATCAGTAAAAAAATGCAGCATATATCCAATCAACATGCGCATGGATCAAATCCCATCTCTCTCTTCAGCTTTTACCTTAAATCATTAACTAAAAAAGAAGAGTTGGTGGCGGAAGTTGGAAATGGCCCCTCAATCATATTAAAAAAGAACACCTTTACTTTCAATTCATTCTTGAAGCTTAAGGAACAAATCCCTCTTTGGGGAATTTCGTCGAACAGCTAAAAGGCAGTATCAAAAGACCAAATCTTAAACCCATTATTATGATCAATCAGCCACTATTTTCAACGACCCAACTCATCAAATACATCACATTGTGGTATCATCAAAGCAAAGCAAGTAAAAACCATACATACCCATTACCTTTTTCCCCCTCGTAAAAAATCCCAGAAAAAGAAAAAAAAATCAAAAGCTATACCTTTAGCACACCGCTTTGCCATTGCCACTTTAGGGTCATGCGAGGCCAGATTTTTCCTCTCGAGAAAGGCCTGAGCCACATTCTTCGCCATTGTTGGAAGATCAAGAAACCAAAAAACGCTACAGAGTCAGTAAGAAAACAGAGGAAGATTGAGGAAGATTGAGTTTGAAGTGAAAATTGAAAAATGGTTTGAATTGTATTTATAATCATTTAAGATGAATGAATGAAGGGAAGTGATTTTGAAGGATTGAAGCTCAGATAGTGTCATTGGTAGGAGAGAGTTTGATGGTTTTCCCAAATTCCAGTGTCTCTCACAGTCTCTTGTTTTCTTCTCTTTCCATCTGGTTTCTGTTGCAGTTGGTTGATTCTTTGGAGCTTCCTCCCCAAAATGTCCCTCATTTTTATTAAAATTCCATTTATACCCCTCACTTCTTATTCGCCTCTGTTATTTTTTTTTTATATATTTTTTTTGGTGGGAAAATTTCTCTCTCATTTTAGATTATGCTTTGATGCTTTACTCTCTACTCAAGTAGAGAGAGAATATATATATACATATATATTTTTGGTTTCTTTTTAATTGTGGTACTAGTTAGGAAGATTTTTTACTAATTAATCGAGTGATCAATAGTACTTATCACTTAAAAAATTTGAATTTTTTGTCGACTAAATTTCAATAATTATCTTTACTTATTAACAAGTGACTATTTGTACATGTGATGGCGTAAACGTTAAATTAATAAATTAATAACATGAACTCATCAAAACATAATGAAAATTTTAGATACCTTATTCAACTTATTTTAAACTATGAAGAAAAATTTATTGGAACCACCATCATCTTAGTTGCTAACCTATATTATATACTAGTTGAGTTTTGTTTGTTTCAGTTAAAGTATGTAATTAAGCATGCACAATCTTCATTAAGTGTTCAATTAAAAAAAAATCAATAAATTATTGCTACAAATGCATCTTGGTCGCTAAATATAATAAATAAACAAACAAATTAAAATTTAACTAACATGAGGTTTTGTACATTATTTATTTATAAGATCCCATAACCTCCGTATATGTCTAAATTAGTTAATAAAAAAACTCCAATTGATCTTTGTAAAAAGTAAATCAAATCAACTAGAAATTATCCTCACCAATTATGTGCTGTTTTACCTAAAACTCAAACCAAGAAATTGATTTTGATTTTCCTAAAATAAGAATATAAATATTAATGAAGAAGGGTATTAAAGTAATTTCCTGACCCTAACACGACTTGTAACTGTTGAAAACGAAGCTGGTCCGTACGTTACAAGAAACCATCCAACACCATTATCCTGTATTGCATTTTCTCTTTCTTTTTTATTTTTCGTGATCCAAGAATCCATGAAGTAAAATTATTTTTAAATAATTTTTAGTATTTTAGACTCTAGTAATATTTTAATGCCCATATATTTTTATAATAATAATAATTTATCGTTTTTTTTATATTTTCAGAAAATAATAATGAACTTTAAGAAGTTGAAGATCTATATATTATGGTGATAATATGAATGTTGGTCTATTTCTTTCACTTCACTCATTTTCATGCATAAATTAATTACTAACGATATTTCTAATAGAATTTTTCAGTAATTATTAAAAACTCAATCAAAGGGTTATTTGGATTTATTCTTGTATTTACAATTTTTATAAAATGACATACTAATTTAAAATTGTATCACATTGTTAATTATATACAATTGGTTAGTTTAAGGAATTCATGTTTCTATATATATTCTTAAACTTTTATTTTCTCATACTATTTTTTAAAAATATTTACTACTAAATAGATTTTCTGTTTTTTTTTTTTTTGGGTTAAAATAGACTATGGAAACTATTTTTAATGTGATTAGAAGATTAAAAAAATAGTCTAAAAAGATGGATTAAAATATAAAATGTGTATTTTTCAAAAATGTTTTTATTATTAATTTTTTTTCTTTTAAAAGAAAATCTAGGAGATTGCAATTAAATGGTGGAAGACATGAGAGCTTATTCTAAAAACCATGGGTGCTTTTGAGTTTTGATTCTATGAACCTGAAACTTTGCATAGGATTGGGACACGTGTCAAATTGAATGGCTGAACTTTCTGATTGTTTTGCTCTTGTTTGAGTACCAATGGGCTTCTCAAGATGCCTTAAAAAGAGTGTGTTTTTTTAAAGTAAAAAAGAAAAAAAAAAGTGTTTTTTTGACAAATCTAGGTGGGTGGCACATTGGCACAACAAAGAGGTTTTTCTCCTCATTTTTTAATGATTTTAAATCTTAATTTTGATATTGTTACTTTAATTACTTTAATTTTATTCTTATTGTTTGGGAGTTCTTAATGAAGAGAAAAAATGAATAATAATTCATCTAGATAAAAAGACATTATAATGCTTAGAAAAATTATCATTCCTTTATTTTTCTGTCCTATTTTTTATTTTCTTCTCCTATCTCTTCTCTCATTTCAACTTTTTCTTTTCTTTTCTATTAGTTCGATCCACAACAATAGTTATCGGTATCTTTACCTTCTAAACGTGACGTTAATGGTTACTTAAGCTTACAAAATAATAAATAACGACTCTCGCTCAACACAACACACAGAAAACAAGCTAACAAGAGGGTTCTACAACCTTTGATCTCTTTATAACTATCACACGTCATGCTAATTTTCATTCACACTAAAAACTTTAGAACAAAACATCATATACATAAAGAATTTTTCGTAGTGTCACGATGTTTTGTCCCTAAAGTTGAAAACGCCACACATAAAGTAACATTTAAAATAGCATTGCGTGCTTTCACGAGTGGAGTATATATTGCGGTAAGTATTGAGTTGATTACATACAAATGTCTTGTCAATTAAACACTTATAAACTTCATTAGCATGAAATTTCTACCTTTTACAACAACATGGCGACTTTTCAACCTAATGTCTCGACGTTGTTCACTCAGATCTTCTAGTCATGCATGTATAATCATCCAACCTTTGTCAAATTGATGGTGCCCATAATCATTATGTGCATTTTAATGCATAAAATAAATAACTATTCTCTTTTTTTAAACGATAACCACACCCGATGTTCAAAATGAGCATAATTTAATTGACGATATTTATACTATCGATTTCAAATCGAACTTAAAAGTTTGATTGTACTATCTCACATATTGGGACAAAGAAAAGAATCACCCCAAATGCCATGTTTGGATTGGACTTTGAGAATGGTGAGTAAGAGTGGAATTTTGAAAAGTTGAACTTCTCCATCTCTGAGCAAACCCAAGTGGCCTAACAAGAGCATTTTGCTCCCTTTTAAACCCACAGAAAAACAAAAGACTTTGGATTTTGAAAACATTGGTCCAAATCTTTATACCACCAAACTTTGAATAATAATTCCTCTATAATTAAAGATCACTAGTTTTTTCAATTATATATATCATTATCCTCACTTAAAATAGATTCTTAAGAATGTGCTTTTCTACTCTTCGAACTCACTTAATAAAGAAAAATAGACATTAAGAAAATATATAATCTTTCAAATAATATGTTACTTTTCCTGTATAACAAAAAAGAAAAATACACTTTCTTAAAATATATTCTAATGAACTGTTGAATCGTTTACTTCCCATTAAGATAATCTAAAGTTATTCTATAAGTTGAGATTGATTAGCTATAAAAATGAAGACTATTGTTACAATTAGAAATAATTATTGTTCACTTTAGTCCAATATTATTTAGTAGGAAAAAAAATCATTTCAGCCCTTCTTATTTTTTCAAAAAAAATAATAATAAACAATAAAAAAAAAACAGAGAAAATACAACTTTAAAGAAAGTTATTCAAATGTGTTTTTACGATTTTTCTTTTAATTAAGCATGTAATTTCTAAACTTAACCCATTCAATATAATTTTACTTTTTTTTAATAGAATTTTACTTTATTAAGGTATTACTAGTTAAAAAGATAGATATGCTTTACTTTCTTTTTAAGGATTTATCATAAATTGTGGGATAGAAAGAAAATTTCTTTCATTAATTATAAAAAAAAAAAAAAAGATTAAGTATTGTTTTCAAATATAGGAAAATGAGTTAACTTATTTACAAATATAGCAACATATCAATATCTATTAGTGATAGATAGTGATAGACTGTCAATCACTGTCTATCACTTATAGATCGTGACATTTTTTTATATTTGAAAATATTTTCACCAGTTTTATCATTTAAAACAGTTATTTAAGAATGTAAATAATACCAACAGCAAACAATGACTATAGTAATAAGAATTAATAAACAATGATATTGAAATTGAAATTTTATCATAAAAATAATGATGATGATTTTTGCACATGTTAATAATTTACAATTAGATAATAATCAAAATCAAAGGAATGTCACTTTAATTTAATGTGGGACCATATAGTAATTCCATGCTAGCTTAGCTTATAATAGTATAACTATTAAGCTCTATATAGGGGGAGCCTTCTCTATTGATTTTCTTCTTCTTCTCTTCTTTTTTTTCTTTTTTTCTTTTGTCCTTTTTGAAATGGAATAAAATCCCATGATTTTGAATATATGAATGTTATGATGATACAAAATCTTCATCACCATTATGATAGGATCATCTAATCACTCCTTATTTCTTTTTCTTTTATTTTAATAAAAATAAACATTTTAACCTATGAATTTTGATTATTTTTAATTTTATAACAGATTGGTCATGAACTATTTTAAATTTGTAACAATATTATTTTTAATATAAAAAAATTCTCTCATTATTTTACGACGTAACTTTGTAGTTTATAATTTAATTTATTAATAAAAAAATTCAAATTAAATTTTAAAACTAATTTTCACGATAGGCTAAATTCTTTAGGGGCCATGATTATTTTTTTATTTTTTTTATTTCCATATGTGGATTGTAAATGTAATATTTTAAAATTTTACTTTTACTATCTTCATGATCGAAAGGAATTTCTCTTCCAAAACCATCATTGTTCTCACCTCCTCGATTTCATACCCACTATCATCGATTTACTTTTTGGTTTTCATCTTATATTTATTACACATTCATTTTTTATCATAGAATCTATTTATTGATTTAAATACTACTTTCTATCTCTATATATTTTTTTTAATTTAGGATTTTGTTCATTTTATTTCTTTTTACTTTTAAAATATTCCTTTGGTTCTCTATACTTTTAGTTTTTGATTATTCAGTTCCTAAACTTTTAAAATATTCATATTTTTTCTTGTAATTTCAACTTTACTTCATTTTGATATAGACTAAAATGAACATTTTCAATATATATGGACTAAAATAAACTAAAGTTAAAAAGTTCATAATATATATTGAAAGATAGAGATCAAAATAAACCAAAACTAAAAGTATATTGACCAAATTAGTTTTTGAGTTTTTTTTTTTAATAACTGTATAGATATTATTTATTTAGTTCACAAATACAAAAGGGAATTAAAATTTTCAAGATTTGTTCAAATTTAACAAATGAAGAAAATTTGAGAATTCTGTTGGTTGTTTATCAATTCATAAAATTATGGATCTTACTTTAATTAATTACCCTAATGATAATGACCCATTCATCATTTTATACTCACAAATTCTATAGGATCAGATTTAAAATAAAGAAAAATGAGTCAATTTATTTATAAATATAGAAAAATATGTCTATCAGTGACACTGACATTGATAGACATGCCTATCAACATCTATCACAGATGGACAATGACATTTTACTATATTTACAAATATTTTCAACAATTTTATCATTTAAAACAATTATTCATCCTCTATCTTGGTATCCTCGCAATATATAGAGATGTGAATTTCTCTTCTAAATCATCACTTGCCCATATCTTCTTGATTATATAAAACTAGCTTCCCACCCGAAATGAAAGAAAATTAAAATAATTCACACTTTCATATTAATATGTTATTTTTCACCCTTCCTTGTTGGTTTGATATATTTATTTTATGATAAAGTTTTAAATATTTCTTTAAGTAATGAAAAAGCGTTAATTTGATTCATCACTCGTATTACAGAGTTTGATTCATCACTCGCATTACAGAGTTTGATTCATCACCCGTATTACAGATGTTAAATGAAAAGCACAGACAACAACTGTAACAATAAGATACCAACAACAAGTAAAGAGATAAAGACACACAGAAGTTAGTAACCCAGTTCGGTAAAAATACCTACATTTGACAGTGGTGTGTCCGAGAAAAAAAAATCACTAATATTAAAGAATTAAGTAGTTTATAGCAAAGTATTTATCTGTACTACACGACTACTACAGTGACTCATGTAGAGCTCAATTCACTAATCACCTAGGCTGTCTCTTATACACATCTAGATGTGTATAAGAGACAGCTCTAAGACGGTGAGAATCCCTTCTCAACAGAGATGGCTTAGACTCCTCCTAAGACCGTGATTATCTTCAACGTGTTGCATTATGTTGGAAATGACTTTTAGACTTAGGCCCATAGGAAAAGTTAATGGGCGTGGGAGAGCTTTGTCCCACATGGAAAAATTTAGCATTTCCTAGAGGATATAAATACCAAGGCATTTTAAATGAGAGTCCAAAATGTGTTGGTGGTGGAAGTATAACCTTTTCACGACATGCACATGCTGCCATTGTCCAGAACTAAGTTTTTATTACTTGTTTATTTATTTATTTTTTAATAAATCATTTTATTAATATTTTGTTAACCATTCTCTTGACTGTTGTTTGCCTGTTTATCAACATTTATCTAACCGTTCATTTGCTCGTTTATGAACATTGTATCAACGTTCATCTACCCTTCATTTGCCTTGTTGTTTTCTTTTCTCCTCTACTATTCAATAGAGACCACACCTGAGAGAGGAGACACACAGCTGCAAGTTCCTCTATTGTTTTCTTCTAATTGTTCTTCTGTTCTAAGCAACTTTCTCATCAATTCTAGTCTATTTTTCGGCGAGTGCACACTTGAATTTAGAGGCTGCGTTAACCTTGGGGAGCAATCGACATAATGATTAGCACCGAGATCGCGTCGGAATTTATTTCAAGGCAATAGTTTCTCCACAGCACAGCAACCCTTCATGACTTCTGTTCTAAATATTTGAAAGCAATGAACCAGATGTCGATTAAGAATTGTAAGGTTCTTCCCGATTTTTCATAGCTCGAACCACTAGATGGAGTAAACTATCACTGATGGTCTTAGAAATTATTAATCTTCTTCGAGCAGTTGGAAGTTAATTATATCCTCACCACAAAAGCACCTGTTGATATCAAGATGGTGACCACTGTCTCTGATCTAGAATCCTCCAAGCAATCCCTTGATGTTTCTGATCAATCAAAGTAATCCTCCGCGATTGATCCTGATAAGTACGAAAAGACAACAAAATAGTTTGTGGCCATCTGCTGAATCATATGACAGATTCGATGTTTGATCTGTTCATGGTCCAAAATTCAGCAAAGGTAATTTGGAGTATGTTGGAGTCCTGATACAAATGAGATGATGATCGCAGCAAAAAGTACATCGTAGGTAAATGGCTATAATTTCAAATTACAGACGAGAAACTAGAAGTGGAGCAGATACATGAATATGAAAATTTGGTGGCCAATGTTTTGACTGAGGGCATGAAAATGTGTGAGGTTCTCCAAGAAAATGTACTGTTTGAGAAATTTCTCCCATCCTAGAGCGACTACATAAATCATCTGGAACACAAAGAGAAGGATCTGATACTCTAGGAGCTGATCAGTTACATGCGCATGGAAGAAGTCTACAAGCTAAAAGATAAGGTAATTTTCTTGAAATCTGAATTTAGTTAATGCTAACTCTGTTGAATCTTCTATTGTTAACAAAGACAGGTTTAAAAATCATAAGAAGTAGTCTGAAAAGAATAATTCCTCTCAAAAGAATGGACATCACAAAACTGCTGGTGGGAAGATTGAAAAGGAAAAATTGATTTGCTATGTTTACAGGAATCTTGGGCACAAATCCTACCAAAGCAGTCAAAGGAAAGGAAGGTCAAACCAGCAACCTACACCACAAGCTAATCTTGTTGAACAAAATGACGTAATCACTACTGTTGTGGAAGCAAACCTGGTGGAACAATTTAACGGGTACTTGGACATCGGAGCTTCGAGACACTTCTACTCAAATCGAGAGCTCTTCCATGACTTCAAGGACACTACAATGGAGAATGTGCCTTCTTGGGTAACTCTGCCACAACATGAGTGCTTGGAAAAAGGAAGGTTCTTTTAAAATTAACCTCTGGAATAACTTTATATTAAGTAATGTATTGTATGTACCTTCCTTACATGGAACTTGGTATCTGGGATCTATGAATTGGACTGGGTTTAAGGTTGTCCTAAAAGTTGATAAGGTTATCCTCACCAGAAATGGAGGCTTTGTTGTAAGGGATGTCTTGTTGATGGTCTTTTTATATTGAAAATTGTCCCTATTGCAAATATGATGAATGCAAGTGTTTCCAATTCTGCTTACATAGTTGAGTCTCTCGATATGCGGCATGATAGACTAAGTCATGTGAATATTGCATCGGTTAAGAAACTTAAGGATTTAAAAATTGATTAATGCATCTAAAACATATGAAACTAGTAAATGTCCTGTTTGTTATAGAAACAAAGTTTGTAAAAAAAAAAAAAAAACCTTTTAAACCTATCACTTCTAGAAGTACAAAATTACTAGAACTAATTCCCTCTTATTTAGCTGATTTAAAAAACACCACAAGTAGAGGCGGAAAAAATTACTACATTTATTTTATGGATGATTTTTCTAAATATACTAAAATCTATCTTTTAAAGGCAAAAGATGAAGCGAGTAGTATGTTTTTTAAATATAAAGCAAAAGTAGATAATCAATTAGATAAGATTATTAAAAGGTTAAGTCAAATAAAAGTGATGAATATAGTGATAATACACTTAAAGAATTTTGTGAATCAAATGGCATTATAATTTACTATACTATTCACAACAACAAAAAATGGTATAGCAGAACGTAAAAATAGAACTTTTAAGGAGATGATGAATGCTATGTTGTTAAGTTCTAGATTGTCTGATAATACATGGGAGGAAGTTGTCCTTTCTGCCTGTTTTCTTCTTAATAGAGTACCTCACAAGAAATTTAATAAGACACCTTACGAATTCTGGAAAGGCTATGCACCTAATCTCGCTTACCTGAGGGTGTGGGGATGTTTGGCTAAGGTACCATATCCTGCATTCAAGAAACCTATGGTAGGATCTAAGCTTTTTTTATTGTGTGTTTATTGGTTATGATCAAGATAGTGCTACATACAGATTTATGTGCTTAAATGATGGATCTGTATGTAAATATAGGGATGCAAAAATTTTTTGAGCATGTTTTTCCATTGAAAAAGGGAAACACTGAATCTATTAGAACGTCTAATTGTGAGAATGTATCTGTTTCCATATCTTCCTCGTCTAATAGTATGCATGAAACGAGAAATAATATACCTTTTAGTAGTATGTCTGAAACTGTAGATGTTAGCACTACGGATAGAATGTATGATATAGAACCTAGATGAAGTAAGAGGCAGAGAACTGATAAAAATTTTGGTCCTAACTTTTTAACTACTTTTTTAGTTAAGGGGCCAAATGATATTGATTGTCAGTTTGCATATATGTATCTAATAAATGAGGATCCTAAAACTTACCAAGAAACCTCAAGTTTTGTATACTCTAGCTTATGGAAGGAAGCCATTAAGAGTGAATTGGATTCGTTAATCATGAACTAAACTTGGAACTTAGTGGATCTTCCAAAAGGAAGTAAACCTATTAAGTGCAAGTGGATTTTCGAAAAGAAAATGAGGCCAGATGGTTCAATTGAAACATACAAGGCTAGATTGGTAGTAGTAGGGTATACATAAAAACAAGGTATTGACTACTTTGACACGTATTCCCCTGTAACAAAAATAGCTACAATTAAAGCCTTCATTGCACTAGCTGCAATCTATGGACTTCTAATTCACCAAATGGATGTAAAAACAACATTCTTTAATGGTGATCTAGAAGAAGAAATCTATACAGTACAACTTGAAGGCTTTACAATTGCCGGTCAAGAAAACAAAGTATGTAAACTGAAAAAATTTCTTTATATTCTTAAACAAGCTCCCAAATAATGATATGAAAAAGTCAATGACACTTTGATAAACAATGGGTTTAAGGTAAAATCCTCAGATACATGTGTTTATTCAAAGTTGTTTGAAGCTGAGCTTATGATTATATATTTGTATGTTGATAATATGCTCATCTTTGGAACAAACATAATGAAGATACCTAATACCAGATTGTTATTATCGTCACATTTCGAAATGAAAGATTTGGGGGAATATGACGTAATACTTGGTATTACGATAAGAAAAACTGAAAATGGGTTTTCTCTGTGTCAATCACATTAAATTGAAAAATTACTAAAGAAATTTGACTGTTTTGATGATCCTCCTGTAAGAACTAAAGGGATCGAATCCTGAGCGGAAGTGTGAATGCCTTGCATTTCCGTTATTGTTTAAAAGAAACAAATTACAACAACAACAATAATGGACAATGAATAAATATTCATATCAGCATGCTTGGAAGAGAGAATAAAATGGAAGAAGAACATTTTCTTACCTTTGTAGATCCCTTTGTCTTTATGAAAATCCCAAGCTTTTTCTCTGCAACATATCTCCAACGAACAATGAACACCACCGTAAGAGAGACCTCAATATTCTCTTGGAATCCAAGGGTTGAAGAGTGATCTCTAACCCTTGAAGAAGGAATGGTGGGAAGGAGGAAAATGTTGAGAGAAGTTTTTTGAAAAAATTTGGAGGCTAGGTTTTCACAAATAAAAATCTTATATTTAATTTGAGCAAAAGAAACAATTTATATGGAGATGGGTTTACCCCTTCTTCAAGTATCTCCATATTTGTCCTTAAGGCTCAATTAATCAAATAACATTTATTTGATTAATTAGCAAACCTAATAAATAACTATATATATTAAATCTAATTTAATGTATATAGTTAATTGATTAAATAAACATCATATGTTTATTTGTCTCCACCTCTCAAAATTAACTAATTTCTTATGAATATAATTCACAAAAAAATTATTATTTTAATCCTATTCAAATATTTCTCTCTTAATAATAGATCAAATCTATAATTAACCATATCATATTAATCTCATTAATATGCTACTCTATCAATTGACTTGAACAATTCAAATTATTCCTCTTGTATTTCCTTTAATGAGCTATCGAAGGGACCTTATGAACCTATAGATTAGAAGTTTCAATGATATGAAATTAATCAATTAAACTTCTTTAATCCAATTAATCAATATTCATTAACTACCAGACACTCTACTAAAGACCAATAGTTGCACTCTTCGTACAGTAGATTTATTTCTGTGTCCATGGATATAACCAATCAACAGAGCGATGATCCTTCACAAATGCTCATAACTACAATTGGGTCAAAATATCATTTTACCCCTATAGTTAAAGCTAACTCCTTCAGTACCATTGATTCTTCTAATGAACAAATAGTTTTTAGTCCAACTATAAAGTAATACCTCTAAGCCAGTGAGAGGTTAAGGTCTCATACCCAAAACCAACTATTAAGAGAGCAATTTATCTACTTTCCCAACGAATGGAAATGAGTGAATTTCATCTTGTGTAGTTGTGTTCCCAGCTTCCTAATCAGACAAATTCCCAAAACAAGTCGTATTCGTAGTGTCACAGGATAATGTATCTAGCCTTATCCATATACTGTAGACCATTTAGGTTATTACTTAATCATGATCCACCTGTATGTCCCCACATACATGTTTAACTTTCATAAAATAACCTTGGATCTTAGTTTATTGGATTAAACTAATGCATTCTAAATGTCAAATAAAATACCTCTGATTTTATTAGATAAATAATTTGTGTTAAGAAAACTACAAACCACGAGATGCATTAAATTTAAGACATCAATCCCAACAAGAACTCCATATGATGCTAGTGTAAGTCTTAAGAAAAATAAAGGAGATAGTGTATCTCGGTTTGAATATGCAAAGATCATAAGCAGTGTTATATTTCTAACAAACTATATTAGACCTAATATTGCATATCCTATGAGTAGATTGAGTAGATATATATATATATATATAATCCTGATAAGGACATTAAAGTGCTCTTCGTCGTCTGTTAAGATACCTTAAGGGCACCATAAACTACTGTTTTGCATTTTAACAAATTCTCCGCTATTTTAGAAAGTTATTGTGATGCAAACTGAGTATCTGATAATGACGACATCAGTTCTACAAGTGGATATGTATTCTTACTCGAAGGAGGAGCAATATCGTGGAAGTCTGCAAAATGGATTTGCATAGTTAGATCCAACATGGGCTTTAGTGGAGTGACCCGGTAGTTAACAAATGTTGATTAATTCGGTTAAAACAGTTTAACCAATTAATCTCGAATAGTTGGAGCTCATGATTTATAGGTCCATTAGGTCCCCTACTAGCTTATAAATGGATTAAACCATAGAATAGTATGATGAGAAAAATTGAAACATTCGAATTCGAATTAAATGAAATATTAATTATATTCGATATAATTATACGTTTAATCATCGAATTAAACGAAATTGGAGGATTGAAAAATATTTAAATATGATTTAAATATTAAATACATGAATAAGGATTCATGATTGTGGAATTTGTGGTTTAATAATTTAATAGTGGATATTAAATTATTTTAATTAATTTTTTAAAAACAAATTCTATTTAAAATTAAGTATTTGAATTAGTTTTATTTAAAATTGAAAAATTGAATTTTATGAAAATTCAAATAATTAAATCAATTTTGTTTTAGTTTAAATTTTTAAATTTAAATTAAAAATTAGAAAAATTGATAAAATAAGATTAAGTGGGATTGTCCCACTTAATCCACCTATATTTCCACTAAAATAGGTTGTGGTTTGGTGTCAAATTAAGGTGATTTAAATTTGCATGCTGAGAATGAATAAATAGTTTTTCAATTTGTTGAGAAAAACGTGCATGCAATTGAAATTAATGAGAAAATCGGTTTTCTCATGCTTATCAATACAAAAACCAGAAAAGCCTCAGCCAATTCCCCTCAATTCTATATCATTTTGGATCTCACCATCCAATCTAAGGTCCTAGATAATCGTAGGAAAGATCATGTGGTGGTTTTGAAACCAAAGAGGAGGAGATTCAACAAGGATTACAGCTGGAACTGGACAATTCTTCAAATGTAACTTCAAAAACCCTACTTATTTGTTTTGAACAAGCATACTTTCATTCTAAAATTAATGGAATTAGAGTGCTTAAGATCCTAATCACATCCGCTTGTTGATTGTCAATACCAACAACTAGTATCAAAGTAAGAATTAAACACTCAATTCACGTTAAATTTAGCTTTCTGAGTCTTTTTCTTAAGTTGTATGAAATGGTCCTGAAATGGATAATTTTTTTTTCAATTTTGGCATTAGATTCCTCTTCAATTCAGTGCTACTTGTTGTAATTGGCTCTTTGTTTATAGACCTTAATGTGTCATTAAGTGTCTGTAAATTTGTTAGAGTCAATAAAGTTGCAATTAAGTTGTGATTGAAGAAGAAATGAAGCAAGCTTAGCAGTTAGTTGCAGCATAAGAGGCTTCTACCTCACAGCGTTACAATGCTACTCTTGGAGCATTGTGACGCTGTTCTTCAGACAGCCCAGCAAAAGGAAGAAAGCTTCATAGTGTTGCAACGTTAATCTTGGAGCGTCATAACACTGTTCATCAGTAAGCCCAGATGACAAATGCGCGAGTTGGTCTGGTTCAAGATTTGGGTTCTTGGGCTGATCTAACTCAATTTGGTTCGGTTCAGCAGGGTTTTGACTGATTCAACCCGATTTTAAGCCTTGAAGATTCGGTTTAGGTGATTTGGAGTAAGTTCGAGCTAGTTCGGGCGGTCTGGTGGCAGTTCAAAGCAGTTTTTAATTATTATTATAATAATTTTGGTTGTTTGTATGCTTATAATGTCAAAGCTGGTCCATATCAATGTGTGTTAATAATGTATTTTGAATGTATGTTCTAATTAAATAAATCTAGTATGTGCATATAGTATGTCATGTAGATTAAAAATCTCACATAGGAAGCATGTAACATGTAGTGAAAGTATGTAATAAATGGTTATAATATATAGTATGCATATGTTAGGGTTTCATGTTTTTAATATAAAGAATTATATTAAATTATTAAATGGCATAACAAATGTTATGGATTAGAAGGATGATTGTATTTTATAAAGTTTATAAAATGAATTAGACATTTAAATTCTATAACAAATATAAGATGCATGCTGACCTAGGATTAACAAATAACAACTTGTTTTAAATAGTTACAATAGGTCATTTTCTTGTAAAACTTTGGTTACGAACTCACCCAGGCTGTAATCCTGTTTAAGGCTAAAGATACTTAAGTTGACGGTTTACGGAATACCTACTACCTGGGGATTATAGTCGGTTCTTGAGCATTGTTAACCAAGTTTTATGAGCATGCATGAGCGATGTGAGGTAATAAAATAGTTTGTCACTTAGACATCATACGTTAAATCCAAATATAAACGTTATATTTGGATAATCACCTAGACTTGGGTGTTTATTAACTGAAATAATATGATATATTATTCTTAGCTCTCACGTTCTTAAGAGTTCACACCGTGAAATTCGTGCTCGGCTTCATGTCACCTTGGAGGTGACATCCATTCAGAAAGTGTTTGCATGGGTCAATAGCAAGGTGAGTTGGGGAAGTAGTTCATAGTAAGTGAATGAAGGATGTGTGTCAACGTATCCTGTAGTCTCTTCCATTAGTTTGGATCATGAGATTCCTATGTTGCATCAGCTTGTTGTTTTTAGGCGACATAAGCTAGTCGTTTTTACAGCAACTAGCTCCTAGAAAGGTTGTAACATGGGATTCAAAACAACTCAAACTCCAGAAATGGATAAGATCTCTTAGGTTCATTCCTAACCTTGAATCTCCAATTCAGAAATATCGCTAGGGTCGACCTCTGAGGTCTGAAAATAGAGGGTTACACTTACAAGAGTTACTAAATGTTAGTAAGTTCTTGACCGAAAATGGTAACTAAATGACTATAGGAATAAAGAGTTATTCTAGAGTTAGTATTTAGTCAAGAATGTCTTGCTTTAGTGAAGGAGTATTTAGTTGTCCCTTGGTAGCATCTATTTTGACTCACTAAAGTATCGTTGCAAATAAATGATGAAATTTGGGTACATTTTTACTTGATGCTAAAATTTGATTGGATTTAAAAGCAATTTACTCATTAGAATTTGTTTATATTTTTCAGCATATCGAATTCTTCTAAATCACTCACCTTCGATAAATTTAACGGTTCTTATTTTTCAACATGGAAATCAAACATAGATGCAATACTAGCAGTTGATGGTTTGAGGTTTGTTTTAACAGAGGATTGTCTTTTCTCTCCCAGCTCATGTGCAAACCAAAGAGTTTAGAATACTTGATGACAAATGGATCGAGGAAAATGAAAAAACCTAAATCATATCTTAAAAAATATATCCGATATACTAGCTAAGAAGTTTGAGAACATGGTTTCTACTAAAGAAATTATGGATTTGTTACAGACGTTGTTTGGACAAGCTATCAGGAACAATATTCTTAAAGAACTTTATAACTATGACATAAAAGATAGAACCTTTGTGCTCTATGAACTAGTTGGGGACAATCTTTCTTGAAGTGCCCCACTTGTCCACACTGGAAACAAACTTTTCTGTCGCCATAACATACTCATGCATGGTGCTTACCACAATTCGTACACAGTGGCTTCCTTCCTATACTAGCTACTGACTCGCGCCTTTATAACTCCTCATACCTGACTGTCCAAAGAACGGGGGTCTAAAACTCTTACCTCTCGCTCGACTGGAGTTATGTGTTGCTCTGCACCTGTCTGTAGTATGTCTACCACCCCATACTCCGCTCAACTCTGATAACGGTCTCAACTAATTGAGTGAAATCCACACAATTAGTTGTAGACGTAACAGGAGTATTATCTTCCTTCTTAGGCCATTATCAAATCTCCTACATCTTTCTTTCTCTTCCGCAATGATCGGAAGGGCATACTGAGATAACTCTATAAATCTATGCTTGTACTCAACGACCGACATCGATCCCTAAGTTAGCCTAAGAAACTCATCCCTCTTTGCTTCTCTGAAAGCACTAGGGTTGTATTTATCCAACTGCTTCTCTTGGCCTCTATCACTTTCCACCATTTCTCAGCCTCTTTTTGCAGCAAGAACGCTGCTAACTTGACCTTACTGTCCTTAGGGCATCTCATAACCTAAAGCATTTCTCAATCAAGTTCAACCAGACCTCAGCATCTGTTAGAGCTTTCCAACGATACACAGATCTCTTAATTTGTACAAAGGAATTGATCAAACTGATCTTTTGAAGTTTAGCCTCCCCCTTTTATATTGCTTTCCACCGCTTACCATTAAAGCCTAGCTGATACCTTCAGCTTGAATGGAGTTAAATCTGGTGCTTAGGACAGTTATTTCCCTTAATCGATGGTTAAAACTGATCAATGCATGCTTCAATCGTTTTAGCTCAGCTTTCATCGTATAGCTCATTGTTTAGTGATTCTCTCGTTGTCGCATAACACCCAACGATCTCGCGCTCGCTCATTGTGTATCACATAGCCTATTTCATAGCTCTCGCTGCCACTCATCATATAGCTCTCGCAGTTGCTCATCATGTAGTGCTGACGCCTATCTTCTAACGGATCACAGCAATCATCTAGCGTTCACGCCTATCGTGTAGTGCCATCGTTTAACGCACCACGCCCATCGTGTAGCGCTATCTAGCGCTTATGCTGATCGTGTAGCACCATCGCCTATCGTGTAGCTCGACATCTAGCGCATCGCTTAGCGCTGCACATAGCTACACGTTCGTCTAGTGCATCGCTTAGTGACGCACGTAGCTACACGATCGTCAGCGCACGCCACTCCATACCCAACACCACACGTTCGCACACATCTGATGCTACCGTATGCATGCTAAGCTCTCAAGACTTGGCTACCGCATGCCTTGTTCACGCATGGCTTTTCTTCACCCAGCCACACTTGGCTTCTTTAAATGCTCAACTAACCTCTCAAATGAGTAAAGCCAATGCCCTTGACTCAACTCTAACGCTTAGCACAAGGCCAATGCATGGGCAAATACTTAGCCAATTTTCTAGCTTCACCCAAGAGTCAAGCTTTCAAACTTAAACTTTTCTTCTAACTTCTTACCATTTTCCCTACAATTAAACATCAATTCTCACATTAACTTACTCACCATACTGGTCTCGGTAGGGATTATACACAAGTAGAGAAATTAGGGCTCGAGGTTTACATTTACCTCCCCCTTCAGAAAATTTCGTCCTCGAAATTCTACTACAAGTCTATCAATTAAACAACTGCAGAAACTTGTTTTTCATTTGCTCCTCAGCTTCCCATGTAGCTTCTTCAGTACTATGGTTTCTCCATAGTACCTTTACCAAAGGTATTGTCTTATTTCTCAAGACTTGCTCTATCCTATCAAGAATCTCTACTGGTTTTTTTTCGTATGATAAATTCTCTTTCAACAGCACTGGTTGCTCAGGTAACACATGGGTAGGATCTGGCATATACTTTCTCAGCATTGCCACATGGAACACATCATGGATACGGGATAAATATGGAGGTAACTCTGACCTGTAAGCCATTGAGCTAACTCGCTCTATTATCTCGTAAGGTCCCATGTATCTTGAGCTTAACATCCCTGTCCTACCAAACCTAAGTATTCCTTTCCACAGAGACAACGTAAGAAATGCTTTATCGCCAACTTTGAATTCCAATTCTCTTCTCCACTTATCTGCATAACTCTTTTGTTTATCTTAAGCTATTTTAAGATTTTCTCTTATAATCTTAACACTGTCTGACGTTTGCTGAACAAGCTCTAGGCCTAATAATTTCCTTTCGCCCACTTCATTCTAACATACCGAAGTTCTACATGGTCTCCCGTCCAAATCCACATACGGTGCCATTCCGATACTCAAATGATAACTGTTGTTATACGCAAATTTGATCAACGACAGATGCGTATCCAAACTGCCCTTGAACTGCAATACACATGCCCTCAACATGTCCTCCAGTGTCTGAATCGTCCGCTCAGACTAACAATCCATCTGTGGATGAAAAGTTGTATTAAAATATAACTTAGTACCCATAGCTTTCTGCAACTAGGCAAAAATTTCGATGTAAACTTAGAATCTCGGTCTGATACAATCGAAGTTGTAGCTCCAAACTGACTTACAATTCTATCAACATACATCTTAGCTAACTGGTCTAGGGTAAAAGTAACCTTAACAGGTAAAAACTTAGCTGTCTTTATCAATCTATCAATAATTACCCATATACCATCATAGCTCGTTGGTGTCCTAGGTAAACCAAACAAGAAATCCATCGTAACATGCTCCCACTTCCACTATGGTACTGGGAATGGATTAAGCAATCCTGCTAGCCTCTATCGTTAAGGCTTAACTTGCTGACACACAAAACATCAGTCAACATACTCTACTATTTCTCTTTTCATACCAGGCCACCAGTACGACTTCTTTAATGTCCTATAAATTTTCGTATCGCCTGGATGCATAGCATAAGCGGAACTATGTGTCTCTTCCAAAATAGCCTACTTAAGTGCTAAGGTATTAGGTATACATATTCTACCTTCCTTCAGTAGCACTCTATCTGCTCTTCACTGATAGTTCATTCTCAGACCTTTACTTGCTTCTTTAGCTAACTTCTGAAGATCAGAATCTCTTAACTATTCACGTAGAATATCATCTACCAAAGTAGGACGTACTTGATCAACTGATAATGTCTCTTTAGCACTATACAACTCATGTATCAGTGTACCTCTTACTAAACAGATAACAACTCTGGCCGATCCGGTCTTTCTACTTAGAGCATCATCCACCACATTCACTTTACCTATGTGATAATCAATTGTACAGCCATAATCTTGAATCAACTCGATCCAACTTCTCTGTCTCAAGTTTAGCTCTTTTTTTATCAAAGATATACTTTAGACTCTTATGATCAGTGAATATATGACAACGTTCACCAAACAAGTAATGTCTCCACAACTTTAAAGCCAACACAACTATTGCTAACTCTAAATCATGCGTAGCGTAGTTACATTCATGCTTCTTTAACTGACGAGAAACATAGGCCACTACCTTTCCATTCTGCATCAGCACATATCCTAATCCTTGTCGGGATGCATCACAATAAACCTCAAACTCTTTACCTGGTGTAGGTAAAGTTAGCATTGGTGTTGTTACTAACCTCTGTTTCAACTCTTGAAAACTATGCTCGCATTCTGGCGACCACTCAAATTTTGCATCTTTTATAGTCAAGTTTGTCAATGGTAGAGCTATCTTAGAAAATCCATCCACAAATCTCCTGTAATAACCTGCTAAACCCGAAAAATTACGTACCTCTATTATAGTAATGGGTTGTTCCTAGTTAACTATTGCTTCTGTCTTTTAGGAATCTACACTGACTCGGTCTACTGAAACTATATGCCTAAGAAACACAACTTGATTTAACCAGAAATCATACTTACTAAACTTGGCATATAACTTCTTTTCTCTTAGCATTTGCAACATTAACCTTAGATGTTCCTTGTGCTTTTTTGCACTACTGGAATATACTAATATATCATCTATGAAAACTATAACAAACTAATCCAGGTAAGGATGAAATATCCAATTCATCAAGTCCATAAATACTGCAGGAGAATTCGTCAAACCAAACGGCATAACTAGGAACTCATAATGTCCATACCTGGTCCTAAAGCAGTCTTTGGAACATTTGTTTCCTTTACCCTCAACTGGTGGTAACCTGATCTCAAATCTATCTTAGAGAATACCATGGCTCCTTTTAACTGATCGAAGAGATCATCTATACGAGGCATGGGTACTTATTTTTAATTGTCACCTTATTCAACTGTCTATAGTCTATACATAATCTGAGAGTACGGTCTTTCTTCTTGACAAACAAGACTGGTGCTCCCCAAGGCCACACACTGGATTTGATGTACCTCTTATCAACAAGTTCTTGTAACTGAACTTTCAACTCCGTTGGTTCTGCTGGCGCCATTCTATATGGTGCCTGGGATATAAGTGTTGTACCTGGAAATAACTCAATAGTAAACTCAACTTCCCTGTCAAGTAGTAAACCTGGTAACTCTTCAAGAAATACATCTAAGAATTCTTGTACCATAGGTACATATTCAGGTTTCAGCTTTCTATCTTGTGAAATCACTACATAGGCTAAATAAGCTTCACATCCCTTACTCAGCAGCGTCCTAGCCTTCACTACTGGTATTATACTTCCTAGAAGTATTCTTTTACTTCCTACCAGGGTTATCTCTTGTTCACCTGGTTTTCTAAATACTATATCTTTCTTAAAACAATCTATAGTGGCATAATGTTTACTTAGGAAATCCATGCCTAAGATAACATCAAATTCTAAGAACTCTAGTGGAATCAAGTCAACCCATAAACTCTGATTCATAATAACTATTTCACAACTCCTTTAATCATGCATAACTAGAGTATCTTCTACAGGCGTAGAAATAACAAATACTCATTCATACGCTCAAGCACTCTATCTATATGCAATGCAAACATGCTAGATATGAATAAGTGCATAGCACCAAGATTAAATAACACATAAGCGAACTGATTACCTAAAGTTATTGTACTAGTTACAACATCTAGAGACTATTTCGCTTCCTGGTGTGTCACAGCATATACTCTACCGTGCTGCTGCTGTTATTATTGTTGTTGTTGGGGTCATCCTACTACTTCTTTTTGCTTAACTGCACCAGATCCTTTACCTCTTGCTCTAGTCGCTCTAGGCTGGTCTACAAACTAGGTAACTTCTCTCTATTCACACTATGCTCTATGAACTAGCTGGGGACAATCTTTCTTGAAGTGCCTTGCTTATCTGCATTGGAAATAAATATTTATATCGTCATAACATACTCTTGCATGGTGCTTACCACAATTCGTACACGGTGGCTTCCTTTCTATACTAGCTACTAACTCGCTAGCACGACATGTTACCAATCTACTACTCGGTCCAACCGCAGGTCTTGACCTCTTTCGACTCGAACCCTGCTGGCTTACGCCTCTATAACTTCTCATACCTGACTGTCCAGAGAACGAGGGTCTAAAACTCTTACTTCTCGTCTTGACTGGAGTTCTGTGCTTCACTGAACCTGCCTGTGGTATGTCTACCACTTCTACACTCCGTTCACCTCTAATAGCGGTCTCAATTAACTGAGTGAAATTCACCCAATTAGCTGTAGAAGTAACAGGAGTACGTATCTTCCTTCTTAGGCCATTATCAAATCTTCTACATCTTTCTTTCTCTTCCACAATGATCGAAAGGGAATACTGAGATAACTCTGTAAATCTATGCTCGTACTCGACGACCGTCATCGATCCCTAAGTTAGCCTAAGAAGCTCATCCCTTTTTGCTTCTCTGAAAAGCACTAGGGTAGTATTTATCCTCAAATACTTTTCTAAACTCAGGCCAAGACATAGCTTCTGAATTGTTTCTCCTGGCTTCTATCACTTTCCACCATTTCTCAGCACCTTTCGACAACAAGAACGCCGCTAACTTGACCTTACGGTCCTTAGGGCATCTATAACACTAAAGCATTTTTCAATCAAGTCGAACCAGACTCCAGAATCTGCTAGATCTGTTGCTCCATCAAACTTCGTGTCCCCTAAAGCTATCAGCCTCTCGACGTCAAATTTCTTCTCTGGATCAGTCTGAATCGATTCTACACTCACCGCTAATCTCTAGGACATTCTATCAAATACTCGATCCTCCATCTGGAAATCTGTTTTTACCCATGGGGTACTCGACTCATTTTCAGAAGTCGTTTCTTGCTCTACTGGGTCTCTAACTCTCTTCCCCTTCGGATCTGGGTCCTATCTAACTTCAGAGCCTCCGCTAGTAGGGTCAACATTCCTTTCCTCGGTCTGCCTGCTCAGCCTGCCACTTTTCCTCGGTATCTTTGCCTAATTAACAAGTACATATGTTAGGGACTTACTTATAGGACTTAATCTAATGCATAAACTCTCTCTTTCACCGAAAATCTTATGCTCTAATACCAACCTATCACACCCCCTCTCAGACTACTCCCTTAGCCTAGGAAAAGACATGACTACAGCAGTTATCAACCCTTTTGCTGACAGTTACTACCTATTAACTCTAGCGAAAATAATCTGATACCAATTTGCAATCTCAAACACAGCGGCTGCCTCTATGGCCAAAAAACATTAAGTAATAAACACAAAACGTTTATAGAGAATACATTACAAGTCTCATAAATCCCGACACCCAAACTCTTAGTCTCCCCAACATGAACACTTATAACATGTGTACATATATTTATAGTAATCCACCTTTAGCAGACGGGTTAAATAACTCTTGTCTTTGAAGTGGGCAAGAGCAATGCAGAGCTAACTTTTGAAGGATTTGAGCGCTACCGTGGGGAAAGAAAAAACATTTGAAAACGGAGTGAGCTTGCAACCTAAGTGAGTTACTTAAGAAAAGAAAATGAATTCTTATGCAATAAGTCCAAATGATAGATCATAACTGAAATATAAATCTTTCAGTAACCTTGTACTGAAATATAAAAAATTTTCAGCATAAAAACATGTAAATTTGTTTTATCATAAAACTTAAACTGATTACTTAGTTGAGATAATCCTGTTGTGGTTTAAATCCCAACGTCAACTACTTAGTCAAAGAGAACCCTTTTTAGCTCCAATCTCTGACTTAGTCAAGAGAGAACTTTTTTGCTCAATCTTAACTAACTACCTACGTGCACGTGAATTAATAACTAATTACAACACCATACCTTAGGTACTTCTGCTCATATACTCTCTCAAATGTCCCTCAAGTGATAAGAGCTTCAGTAATATTCATCATACTATGAACTTTCTCTTTAAAGCATCTAAAAGCAAAACGTATATATAAACGTGTCTTTAAAAAGTACCTAATAGCATGCTTTGTGTATTTAAACACACCATAAATTA
>NC_052354.1:54366433-54492206 GCF_009727055.1 Benincasa hispida
TCTAAGTCTTCTTTCAGCTGCACATGGTCGTCCACAAGGCTACTTATGCGTCCAAGACTTCAATGCCAGTTTACTCAACCCAAGCAGCTGTATGCTTGTTCATAAAATTCACGATTCAACTTACAAAAATTATAACTCAAATTCTAGAGCTCATCTAAAAAATATTCCTTCTACATACTTGTTTAGAATTGTCTTAGGAAGCTTACCTTAAAATTTCAGCTTCAAAATATTTGTGGGTCATCCTGGAGACTCAATTCTTTATCGATGGACTGGATTCACCCGAGAAAAAAACCTCTGGTCACTTTTTCCCTTCTCTGGCCTTATTTCAGTGATACCTTCTTCTGGCAGCATCACCTCTGAAACTAGACTCTCATTTGCAATGACACCAAGATCTCTTAATTTGCACGAAGGAATTGATCAAACTGATCTTTTGAAGTTCATCCTCCCTTTTTTATACTGCTTTCCACCGCTTACCATTAAAGCCTAGCACGACACCTTCAACTTAAATGGAGTTAAATCCAGTGCTTAGGACAGTTGTTGCCCTTAATTAGGGGTTAAGACTGATCAATGCATGCTTCATTCGTTTAGCTCAGCCTCCATCGTATAGCTCATCGTTTAATGATTCTCTCACTGTCGCTTAACACCCAACAATCTTGCTCTCGCTCATCGTGTAGCACATAGCCTATCGCACAGTTCTCATTGTCGCTCATCGTGTAGCTCTCACTGTCGCACATCGTGTAGTGTTAACGCCTATCGCCTAACTCATCACGCTCATCGTCTAGCGCTCACATTATCGTGTAACACCATCGTCTAGTGCATCACGCCTATCTTCTAGCGCTTATGTTGATCATGTAGCACCATCGCCTATCGTGTAGCACATCGTCTAGCGCATCGCTTAGTGCCACACGTAGCTACTATTGAGGTTGTTGCCCTAAAGTCTCGTGTTCTGTAGTTTGTGAACAGTTTGTACAAATGCTTGTGATGTATAATATATGATATTTTACTTCACTTCTTGATTTTGCTCAGTTTTTTATTTTATTTGCTTTACCACAAACCAATAAACCTAAAATCTCTAGTTATCTGGATGTAATTAAGCATATATGTGGTGACATACAAATTGATCATGTCTTAAGGGATAACCAAAATAGTCTGTAGTATATGGATATAGGAGGGAAACCATATCCTGGTAATGCTACGGATGCGACCTACTTTGTGGAATGGTCACAAGTGTTGTGATTTGTCGTAGATGGTCTGATCCTGATCATTCGTGTAGAGGACATGCGAACGAGGGCGTCTTATACAAAGAGTTTGTATAAGACCTGACCATGAAATGTTAACGTCTCATTATATAACACCGTTCATGACAGAGACTTCACTTCACTAGGATGACATAGGTAACGTGACCTCAATCCTGAGTGAGTTGGAAACTCTTGCCATTAAGGGCGGTCCTTTGATTTGTATGGGTGCAAATGGCCAGGTCGCCGACTCAAACCTACCATTTTGGGGATTCGTCTTATTTAGGAGCTGGAACTCAACTACACAAGATGCAATTCACTTCTTCCTCAAAGCAGGGGCAAGAAGATAGATAGCTCCCTTAAGGGCTGATTCCAGGGCTTGAACGATGTGGTGCCACACACCTTCTCTTGGCCCGAGAGGTGTTCACACATAATTGGACTATGTTGTATTGTTCATTAGAGGAATCAATGGTACTTAAAGAGTGAGATTTAACTACAGGGAGTAAAACGGTAAATTGGCCCAGCTGTACTTACGAGCATCTGTGAAGGGTCATCGTACTTATGATTGGTTATATCTGATGGACACAGGAATATATCTGTGGTAAGAAGAGTTCAATTGTTTGTCTATTATGGAATGCCTAGCAGTTAATGGATGGTGGATCTTGTGGCTAAAGAGTTTAGTCAGTTGTTCAAGTATCGTTGGAGCTTCGAGCATTGGTTCATAAGGTCCCCTAGATAGCTTGGATAAAGTCGAGAATCAGTTTTTGGGTCAGTTTGAAATATTCAAATTGACAAAAGAGAGTTCGATTATATATGATATAATTGAAATGGTTAATTATATATGATGTAATTGATTAAATGTATGAGATACATTATTTTGGAGGAAATTAGATATGAATATGATTTATATCAAGTGGAGGAGAAATTACTAGTAGATATGTAATATTAAACTATAGGTTAAGAATATAATATGATTGTATTCATTTATTAATTAATTGGTTAATTATGTGATAATTGGCTGAAAACGTCTCCTCAATTGTGCGTTAGTGGGAAAATCTCAATCAGTTATTGTAATTGAAGAATAAAATGAAAATTGGTTTCATTTTTGAAAAAGTTCAAAAGGTTTAGAAAAATCACTAAAACGCTTAGTTGAGAGCCTATACGATAGTGCCTTATCGCTTAAACGATCGCACGCATTCTCTAAACGATCGCTTAGCATTCCTAAACGATCGTTTAGCGTGCCGAGTTTTCTAAACGATCGCTTACTAATTACTGGACGATCGCTTAGTAAAACCTACACAATCGTGTAGATTTCTGTAAACGATAAGCATCCACTATACGATAGCCTTCTCCCACTTGCTTGTCGTTCTACATGATCATCCCATTCATTCTTCCTCTACCAATTCCATTAAAGTCCACTCGTTGGATTCTCACTCCAAGAATACCAAGGGCTTCGAGCTGTCTCTTATACACATCTAGATGTGTATAAGAGACAGGGCGTACATCTGATATTGCCGCATGTATGTTAACCTCTTAAGACTTTGTTGTCGCATACCTTGTCCACGCATAGCTTTTCTTCACTCGGCCACACTTGGCTTCTTTAAATGCTCAACTAACATCTAAAATGAGTAAAGCCAACGCAGTTGACTTAACTCCACCTCTTAGAAAAGGCCAACTCATGGGCAAACACTTAACTAATTTTCTAGCTTCATCCAAGAGTCAAGCTTTCAAACTTAAACTTTTCTTCTAACTTCTTACCCTTTTCCCAACAATTAAACATCGATTCTCACATTAACCTAATCACCATACTGGTCTCGGTAGGGATCATACATAAGTAGAGTAATTAGGGCTCAGGGTTTACAGGGTATGAATATTTCATCAGTTTTATTGATGATTGTTCTAGATATGGCTATATTTACCTAATGCATCATAAGCCTGAAACCCTTGAAAAGTTCAAAGAATATAAGGTGGAGGTTGAGAACCAATTAGGTAAAAAGTTTAAAACACTTCGATCAGATTGAGGTGGTGAGTATATGAACTTAAAATTCCAAGACTATTTGATAGAAAACGGAATTCAGTCTCAACTCACAGCATCCGATACACCTCAATAAAATGGTGTAGCAGAAAGGAGAAATAGAACCCTATTGGACATGGTTTGTTCGATGATAAGTAATGCTCAAGTGCCTAATTCATTTCGAGGACATGCAGTAGAGACTTTTGTGTATATTTTGAACATAGTTCCCTCGAAAAGTGTTTCAGAAACACCTTGCGAGTTATGAAGAGGATGTAAAGGCAGTTTCCATCACTTTAGGATTTGGGAATGTATAGCACACGTACTGGTACACAACTCAAAGAAACTAGAATGTCCTTCAAACGTATTCTTATTTGTAGGATACCCTAAAGAGACAAAAGATTGTCTATTTTATGATCCTCAAGATGACAAAGTATTTGTATCAACAAATACTACATTCTTAGGGTATGATCACATAAAGAATCTTTAACCTCGCAGTAAGCTAATATTAAGTAAAATGACCACAGAAGCTACAGAAAAATTAACAAGGGTTGTTAATCAAGTTGGTCCTTCAACAAGAGTTGTTGATGAAACTAGTCCTTCACCTCCTTCTCAAAAGTTGAAAGTGCCTCGACTTAGTGGGAGGATTTTTCAATAGCCTAACCGTTACATGGATTTGATAGAAACTCAGGTCGCCATTCCTGATGATGGCTTAGAGGATCCACTGACCTTTAAAAAAACAATGAAAGATGTGAATCGAGACCAGTGGATAAAATCCATGGACTTCGAAATGGAGTCTATGTATTTTAGTTCAGTATGGGAACTTGTAGATCAACCAAATGGGGTGAAACCTATTAGCTGCAAATGCATCGGAAAGAGAAAACAAGACTAAGCGGTATATGGTACATACTATCATAAGCTAGTAACTTCGTCGCAAAAGAGTTTATACTCCAAAAGAAAATGGGTATACTATGAAGTAAAAACTTTTCTCTCAGTGCCATGATAAGTCCGATTTAGAATTCCTTATCGCACTGATGCCTTTTAGATTGCGAAAATATGGAAAATAGATGATCAACGAAAACCTTTCTGAATGTTGTCTTTAAAGAGAGTATCTATATGCTGAACCAGGGGTTATAGAGTAGAGTCAAGAGCAAAAGTGTTGCAAGCTAAAGATCTATTTATGGGTTAAAACAAGCAATCTCGATCCTGAATATTGAGATTCATAAGAAATATTGAAGAAAAACTTGGTGTTTGCAAATCTTATGATTTTAAATAGACTACGATCAAATCTTATGGACTTTTAATAGAAGATTGATGAAACTTGTGTTGCAAGAAATTATCAACAAAATTGTAGCTTTTCTGGTATTGATATGTTGATGTGATTATTCTATTCATTGGCAAATGAGATAGATTCATGGCTGACGTTAGGAAGATGGTCGACTTCGTAATTCCAAATGAAAGGATTTATGAGAAATGCAACAGTATGTTATTTGGAAATCCAAATAGGTTCTGAATCGCAAGAGTAGAACGCGAGTTGTTACTCAGGCAAGTTTTCATATAGACAAGATGTTGTCTATGATATAAAAATGCAAATTCCAGAGAGAAATTTGTTAACCTTTCAGGCAATACAATTCAATTGGTCTATAAGGAACATGTCCTAAGACACCCTAAGAGGTTGAGGTTATGAAACGAATCCTTGTGGCATTACAGTTTGGAGATTTTTGATGTAATGTCATGTGTGTACATGCCCAGCATATGCATGCAATTCGATAGTCAGCAGATATCACTCTAATTCCTGGATATGGCCATTGGACTGTCGTTAAGAACATCTCAAGTATCTTTGAAGAACGAGGGACTATATGCTCGTGTATAGTGCTAAGGATCTGAACCTTACAGGATATACTAGTTTTGATTTCCAAACCATTGTGGATTCTAGGAAATCAACTTCAGGATTAGTATTCACTCTAAATAGAGGAGTTATAGTTTGGAGAAGTATAAAGAAAAGTTGTATTGTTGACTCCACCAGACTCCACCATGGAAACGGAGTATGTAGCTGCATGTGAAGGAGCCAAGGAAGCAGTATGGCTTAGAAAATTCTTGACCGATTTGGAAGTAATTCATATATGCATCTGCCGATCACCCTCTATTGTGATAATAGTGGAGCAGTTGCTAACTCAAAAGAACCAAGAAGCCATAAGTGCAGAAAGCACATCGAGCGCAAGTACCATCTCAGTAGGGAGATAGTACACCGAGGAGACTTGATAGTTACGCAGATAGCCTCAGAAGACAATTTAACTTATCCATTTATTAAGCCCTCACGACTAAAGTGTTTGAGGGTCACCTAGTTGGACTAGGACTACAAGATAGATAAATCTAAGCAAGTTCGAGAATTAATAGGTATCTGATGCCCTAGTTTATTTTATTTATATTTATTCTCTCATACTCAACGTTGTATATATATGTAAACCCACTGGAGTTTTATTCCAATTGGGAGTTTGTTGGGTGGTATGTCCTAAAAACTCACAATCTGTAAAATTAAACATATTCTATTTGCAATAAAGATGTTATTGGGGTTTATTCAATAAAGTTGTTATTGAATATGTAAAGTTCACTTGTAAAGCATAAATCCAAGAAACTAACGAACCTCTGGCTATAGTATGAATACTTAAACCTTATGTGGAGACATAAAAGAGGATCAAGTTTGGGTATAACAAAAACAGTCCATAAGTATAAGAATAGGGTTGGGTACTTATCTTAAAGATACTGTGGATGTGGTCTGCTTTGTATTTGATACAAACGATGTGATCCCAAAATCGTTCGAGTGGAGATATGCGAGTGGAGGTATCCTATGCAAAAGATGTTTGCATAAAATCGGACTACGAAATAGTCACTTTTCTTTATAATGACCATTTACTGTTAAAACTGACAATTTCAATCTGATGATCTAAGGTAACTTGATCTCAATCCTAAGCTAACTATGAACTCCTCTTTATTCAAAATTAACCTTTAATCTAAAACGGTGAGAATGGCTCAACGGCGCAACTCAATAGGTCTCCCATTTTAGGGGTAAGATTGGGGACATAGCCCTGCAAGATGGAATTCTCTCCTATCCAGTTTCAGGGTTAGTAGATATGTTGTTCCTGACTCCTAGTCTTGAACAAGGAACCCCACCCTCTCTATAACTTAGAGGGACTCGGTTTATTGGTAAGACCATAAACCAATTGTTCATTAGTGGTTCAGTGGAGACTTAAGGAGCAGATGTATTACGGGAGTAAAACGGTAATTTTGACCCAATTGTTAATACGAACAAAACTGTGAAGGATCAACTTACTGATCATGGTTAAATCAAGTGGACAAAAATATATCTACAGTGTGAAGAGTGTAGTTACTGCCCTTTAGTGGAATGACCCGGTAGTTAACGAATGTTAATTAATTCGTTTAAAAGAGTTTAGCCAATTAATCTGGGATCGTTGGAGCTCATGATCTGTAGGTCCATTAAGCCCCCTACTAGCTCATAAACGGATTAAACCTTAGAATAGCGTGACGAGAAAAATTGAAACGTTCGAATTCGAATTAAAGGGATTATTAATTATATTTGATATAATTATACATTTAATTGTCGAATTAAATGAAATTGGAGAACTGGAAAATATTTAAATATGATTTACATTAAATGCATGAATAAGGATTCATAATTGTGGAATTTATGGTTTATTAATTTAATATTGGATATTAAATTATTTTAATGAATTAATTAATTATTTATTTAAAATAGATTTTATTTAAAATTAATTATTTGAATTAATTTTATTTAAAATTGAAAATTTTAATTTTATGGAAATTTAAATAATAAAATCAATTTTGTTTTAATTTATTTTGAAATTTTAATTAAAAAATATAAAAATTGATCAAATAAGATTAGGTGAGATTTTCCATTTTAATCCACCTATATTTCCACAAAAATGGGTTGCGGTTTGTTGTCAAATTAAGGTGATTTGAATTTGCACGTTGAGAATGAATAAATAATTTTTTCCAATTTGTTGAGAAAAGCATGCATGCAATAGAAATTAATGAGAAAATCAATTCTCTCATGCTTACGAACGCAAAAAGGAGAAAAGCCTCCTCCAATTCCCCTAAATTTTGTCTCATTTTGGATCTCACCATCCAATCTAAGGTTCTAAGAGAATAGTAAGGAAGATCAAGTGATGGTCATAAAGCCAAAAGAAAAGGAGATTCAACCAGAATTGCAGCTGGAATTGGGAGAATTCTTCAAAGGTAACTTCAAAAACCCTACTTCTTTGTTATGAACAAGCAAGCTTTGTTTCTAGAATTAATGGAATTAGAGTGCTTAAGATCCTAATCGCTTCTGCTTGTTGATTGTCAATACAACAAGTGGTTTTTTTCTAACAAACTTGATGAAGCATCTAACGTGATAGTGAAAGTGTGACCGCCTTCTATGAAAGAGTTTAAAGGTCTCTTTCTAAACCTTTTACGGTGACTGAGATTTATGTGCATGACTGTAATAAGCACACTCTTTATCGCAAAATCAAGAAAATATTAGGAGTAAACAGTGTTGTGGGGGTCTCAAATCAGTGTTATTGATGTTGGGGTTGATGCCCTAAATCTTGTAGGGTTCTATAGTTTGTAATTGTATTGTACAAATATTTTATTTATTTAATAAAATATGAGATGTTTTATTTAACATTTAGTAGTATTAAACCCACAAACCAATAAACTAACATCCAAGGTTATCATCTATGGCTTAAACATGTATGTAGAGACATATAGACGGATCATATTTAAGTGATAACCTAAATTGGTCTGTAGTAGATGGATAAGGCTGGATACCTTATCCTTGTGACACTACAAGTACAACCGCTTTGTTGATGTTACGATTGTTGTAAAGTACTACAAATGATTTGATCCTAATCATTATGTGGAGACATGTGAGCGGAGGTATTCTATACAAAGGAGTTTGTATAAGATCGGATCACAAAATGACTAGTCTCATTATATAACGTCGTTCATAATAGAGACTTTATGAGACTTACATTTCACCAGGATGAACATAGATAACATGACCTAAATCCTGAGTGAGTTGTGAACTCATGCCTATGAAGGTTATCCTTTTATTTTGTATGGGTGAGAGTGGCAAGACCGTCGACTCAATAAGCCTACCATTTTGGGGATTCGTCTGATTGAGAAATTGGGAGCACAGCTATACAAGGCAGAATTTACTCTTTCCCTAACGTCGGGGAAAGTAGATAAATTGTTCCCTTAAGGGTTGATTCCTAGGCTTGAACAATGTGGCGCCACACCTTTTCCTAGCTCGAGAGAGGTTTGGTCATTGTTGGACTATGACTTATTGTTCATTAGAGGAATTAGTGGTACTTAAGGATTAGATGTAACTATAAAGGGTAAAACGATAAATTTTGGCTAGCGTGTATTTACGAGCAATTTGTGAAGGGTCATCGCACGTTGACTGGTTATATCCAATGGACACAAAATATTATTTTGTAGTGCGAAGAATAAACTATCGATTTTCAGTTGAGTGCTCGACAGTTAATGGATGTTGAATAATTTAATTAAAGAGCTTAATTAATTATTCAAGTATCATTAGAGTTTCAATCTACAGGACCATGAAGCCCCTTCTGTAGCTCAACAGGGATTAAATGAGAATCAATTTTTTATTAATTTGAATTGTTCAAATAATTGAGGGTATTAATTATATGTGATATAATTAATTTTCATTTAATTATATGTGATATATATACTATGATGTATTTGATACATTATAATATAAAGTTTATCTGAGAGGAAATAAATATTCGAATATGATTCGAATATTAATTATGTGAATTGGATTCATATAATTAAATTTAATATAAATGAGATTTATATTAAATATCATTAATGAGAGAATATAAACTATAGATTATATTGTATTGGATACAATATTAAAGTCTAGGTTATATGTTATATTTCATATAACATATAGTTTAATATATAATATATATATATTATATGTATTATAATATATATATATATATTTACTAATATTTAAATTATTTTTAACATTGTTTTATTTTTTAAATTAATTTTGGGAGGGAGTTGTAACACCCTTCCTTTTTTTCTCTCTACAACGTACTTGAGTGGGAATGATGCAAGGAGTTATATACCAAACTTTTCCCTCTCTTCCAAAGTTTAAGAGCCCATAACTCCTTAGTGATTTCTCATCTCATTAAAGATTATAGGAGGCTCTATTCAGGTGATGACCATTTGGATCAAGTTTGTTTGTGACAGATCCGAGAAGGGAATATCGTGAAGAAGATTTCTTCAAGGGTAAGTCTTCTCTTATCCTATTCCTTTTTCATTTATGTTTGCATGCTGTAAATTTATTATTATACATAACGTTTGTATTCTGTAATTTTGATTATGTGAAAATAAATTTTGGACCGATCTCCACGCTTCCGATCAAGGTTCTTCAAAGGTTCCTTTAATTGATAGTTCAAGAGGTAATCTCACTCTCTCTAACAAGGTTGTTGTCCTACTTCACTATGCATCAATTGAAATCATTAGATATTGATGTTTAAGTTTGATCTCCTTTACTTGTTCAAAACAGTTTTTTTTTTTCCAAAATAATCTTTTATGTTGTTTTACCTGTTAACTTTTCTGTAACAATCATTTGTGGGGATTGTTTGGAAATGACTTTTGGGCTTAAGCCCATAAGAAAAGTTAACGGGAGTGTAAGAGCTTCGTTCCATATGGAAAATTTAGTATTGCCTAAAGAGTATAAATATCAAGGCATTCTAGATGAGAGTTCAAATTGTATTGGTGGTAGAAGTATAATCGTTTCACTACATGTGTTCGCCGACGTCGACGCAACCCTTCAAATCGACCGATATCGGTAGAAAAATAATTAAGACTTTATTTGAGATAACCAATACCTTAGTAAATATATAAATCAACTAATCAAATCTCTCACAGATAAAATTACAACCATAGGCTTGATTTTTAAATTTCAAAGCTTATTCTCTTTATATAATAGAAAGAGACGTTAGAACTTATCGGTTACATTTAACAAAATTTTCTTTACGATATTATCTATACTAGAAAAATAGATAATAAAAGTTGATAGTCAAAAAGTACGAACTTGGATTCAATCATTTTCACTCTATTTTTTCTTATCTATTATTAATTACTTTTTTGAAACATAAACAAAGAACAGAGTTCTTTTTTAAAAAAAAAAAAAGAAAAAAAAAAGTAACGAATGTTATTATAGGTACAATTGGTCATTCTTCGCATATCTTAATATTCTTTACTTTAAGTATAAACGATTGTAATTTTACCTTTGTTTCATTCAACATGTCTCGTACCAATAAAGATAATAATTATTTTAAAGGCAAAATATCAATTATACTCTTGAAGTTTAGAGGTTATATCAATTTCAATCCTAAACTAATAATCATATCATTTTAACCTTGAATTTTCACAAGTGTATCTATCAATTTAAGCCATCCATTATTTTATTTAGATAAATATTGTGTGAGACTTGTAATGTTATCAATTTACACATCTAACCTTATATAAGTGAATCAAATTAGATTCACAATTAAGATGACTTTGAAAAGTATTCGTTCAAATTACAAATCGTCCATTTTAATTGCAACAAGTCTACACACTTATAAGAATTGATGCATTGATGATTTTCAAATATAATACTAATAAATGTTTTTAAATCGATTCACTTATAATAATTTATAAATTTAATTGAAAAAATTAAAATGTCAACTAAATTCGAAGGAAATGTATAAATTGATATATTAAAGAAAATTTAAGGTTTAAATTAATATATTTACGAAAGCCTAGGTTTAATGATAGACTTAAATTTATAAGATCCAAAGTTATTTTTATCTTTCTTTCTAATTAATGCAAAACAAAAATAAAAGGCAATGGTATTGTTTGAGCAAGAAATCAATTGCACCAAACAGAATATTGTTCCATTCATAATAAAAACAAGAAGTGTGGGGCCTATTGTTGCAATATAGAGAAAATATGTTTAATTTTTTTAGAAACAGCCAAAAATATGAAAGCAGCTTCTCCAATTTAGGGATCAAAAGTGGTCTGTGCATTCAGGACATAGTGTGACACTACAACAGTGAAGAATTTATAATTCACTAATTGCAATAAATTTTTAACAATATTGATTTTGTATTTACTACTAGTCACAGTTCAGTTGATAGTCATTTCATTTTTTTTAAAAAAATAATAATAATTTTAATAAATATTATTTTTATTGTAAAAGCAAAAAAAAAAAAACAAAACAAAACAATATAGTTTTCGAGATTTTTTTTTTTTTTGAAAATTCTTATAAATAGAAAAATCGTAAAAATATTTATACTTTTTGCTGGGAATTTTTTGCTATAAGTATAAATATTTTTAAATATTTTTTATATTTAAAAATACCCTTTTTTGTTAGAGTTTAACAAGAAATTCAAGTGTTCTTTTTAACAAAAGTAAAAATCATGCATAATTAAGAATTTGAGTGAAATTAAAAAATAAAATCATTATCAAATGGGACGTTAAATGATTTACTTCAATGTCCATAGATAAATCTATGATCATACTTCTTTTATTTCTTTTTCAATATTCGTTATGTTATTTTTAATCGGAGATTTTAAAAAATAGAAAAACAAGAAAACTATTTACACAATATAGCAAAATTTTAATCTTCTTTGATAGAGACTGATTGAAGTCTATCAATGATAGAAACTGATAGAAGTTTATCACTGATAAACGTTGATAGAAGATTTA
Organism: Benincasa hispida; assembly: GCF_009727055.1. Lineage (NCBI taxonomy): Eukaryota > Viridiplantae > Streptophyta > Magnoliopsida > Cucurbitales > Cucurbitaceae > Benincasa > Benincasa hispida. Next base: position 54,378,494 of record NC_052354.1, read on the forward strand.
TTAGTGTATATCAGTTTTTTTTTTTTTTTTTGCTATTTCTGTAATTAGTTTGACATTTTTTCTATCTATAAAATTTTCTTATTGAATTTTTATTTTATTTTTCTTTAAAAAAAATCTTATTTACAAAATAAACAATAATTTTCTGTATAGATGAGAACATTATATATATAATTAGCCCTTTTATAAAAGGATAAAACTTGATTAAGGGGTAGGTTTGATAACGACTTGGGTTTCGGTTTTTTTTTTCCATTTTTTTTTATTTAATTAAGTTTATAAACACCAGTAAGATTTCTTTGTTTCTCTATTATCTATTTTTTATTCTAGATTTCTCCCTTTCATAACTAATATACATGACTTTCTTTGTACTTCGATTGAGATTCTCTACATGCTCGTTCACCATTCTCGATTAATTTTTTTTTATCGAATATCTTTTTAAACTCCATGGAGTTTGATATTATATTAAAATGATACATGAAACATAAACTCTATCTAAATATAAGATTGTGACATCTTTCGACTTTTCTAATCTAAAAATCCACCACACTTTTACCGACCAAGAAAAATCTAAACAAGTTTAGAAATAATATGAATCATGAAAAAGTAATGTTATATAATAAAATTGATATAAGTGATAAATAATGATGATGAAAAATATGGGGCCAATGGCAATGGATCACCAATATTTTCTTTTGTTGTTTGGTACACAGAAAAAAGAAAGAAAAAAATGTGATGAACAAAATGATGAAATTTGGTGTTTCTTTTTGGTGTTTGAGCGAAGGTTTAATATCTCTCTATGGCTTTTGGGTGGGGAAAGAAGAGAGAAAAAGGGGTCATCGCGTGCTTCAACAGCCAGACATAGGTAGCCAGCTGACCACTCTATCACTCCAAAATTTCATCTTTTTTTAGATCGTTGACTTCTTTTTTTGTCAATCCGATCATAGTTTAGTAGATAAAATATATTAATTATCATCTTAAAAGTCGATAGTTTCTTCTCTAATCTCATGATGGTTGATTCTTTCTCTCTCTTAGAGTAATGTGGCTGAAGAGTTTATACATTGTTAGGTATATAAAGAGAAAATATGTGTGGGGATAGAAAAAAAAAAAAAAAAAAAAACTCATACTTCTATTGTAGGAATTAGAAAATAATTGAGAAATTAAATAATAAATAGATAAAATTAAGAAACATGAAAATATATACTATGTGAAAAATTGTTACAATCACACAAAATGATCTTGATCCCAGTTACAAGAATATTCTCTCAAAACTTTTGTACCACTCATACCATTTTCCTACTCTCGAATCAAAGAATGTACAAAATGGAATTATAATTAATTGGTGTTAGTACATTCGAAACTATGATGATTGAAAACAAAACCAAATAGACTTCTTTTATAGTGTTTTGGAGTATCCATCACTTTTTTTTAACCTTTTCTATGTAGGACAATTACTCTTTTAATATTTTTTCAAAACCTTAAAATATGCGAACCTGCATCTAATGGTTATATCAAAAGGTAGTCTTTCTCTAATTTTCTTAAGTTATTTGATGGACTGGAACAATGTGACTGATAATTTTACATCGTTAGATAATATAAAGATAAATTTCAAAACGTGTATTTCAAACCTCATTTTGGAAATTATTCATTGTAAGGCTCTCTATCCTTGATCTCTAATTAATTTTTTGATTGAAGGATCATAAATTTGAATCTTTGCAACTTCATATTTGCGATATAATACTTTTATTATTTTAGAGAAAAAAATTATGTTTTTCTTTTTCTTCTCCACTTTACCATTCTATAAGAGGATTTAAAAATTTATTTGATGAAGAGTTACATTATGAAAGTAGTGTTTGGGTTTTATAAAATCACTTTTAAAAACAATCATTTTTTTGGAGAGACAATTTAAAAGAGGTATAAGCTTTCAATTGAAAAAGAAATAAAGTGAAATACATGATCACCATTCTCTACAAAATAATTTCTACCTTGACCATATGAAACTATCTTTTTAAAAAAAGGTTGGTTTAAAAAATCTATTGTATTTTCAAAACAAGTCTTTAAGCTATACTATTATGTTTCATACTATACCTTTAATTTAACCTCTCTCAAATAATACACATAACATGGAGTTGTTTAACATTCAAAAAGATATATAATAGGATGATTAAGATGGATTGTCCAATTAATTTATTACTAGCTAATTTGTCACATGTCAGTCTCATCAATTTTCTATCATACCACTAGGGGATCATGGAAAAGATGGTAAAATTTTGTGTATTTATATTGGAATCATTAGTGCCTTCTTTAACCCTAATTTTCACCTCTTGAGATAGACACCATACATTATTATTTTTTTTTTAAAAAAAAAAAAAAAACCATTTTTTTAAAAGGGTGTTCCTTATAAAAGGAAAGAGAGAAGTTTTTCAGTGGAAAATTGATAATATGTTGACCTCTTATATTGTTGAATGTATAAGAAATAAATTCAATTTAAATGGTATATTTTCACATCCATGCATAAATATTTCAAAGTTTGAACATATAGTTCATTAATTATTAAGATCCAATTTGAAAACCGTTTTTGCTAAGTCTATATTTCTCATTCTCTCGAATTTTATATTAATATTTCTCAAATTAATTGAAAATCGTTTGAATACTTGGTTAAATTATAAAAACAAAAACAAGTTTTAAAAAAAAAATTATAATTTTTGTTTTTAGATTAAAAATCATAAATAAATAAACTTATGGGTGAAAATTAATATTATTTCAGCTTTTTTCCACCTTGAAAATATAACACAAGCATGCTATTATATATATATATATATATATATTTTTTTTTCTTTTCCTTTTTTTTCTTTCTTTTCCTTTTCCTTTTGTTTCCTTCTCTTTCTTGGTTGGTAATGAGTAAAACTAAAGAAAATCATAAGCAACGAAGACTAACTTTTTATTTACCTTTTTTGGACTAATTTGAACCAAATCGAATTACATAGTTTTCTAAATGAATTGATGTCATTATATTAATCCTATATATATATATATATATATATAATATATATATTAAAAAAAGTGAGAGATAAAAAGAATAATAAAAGGGAAAATTTTGAAGAAGAGCAAAAAGTAGGATGGAAGGGCATGATGAATTTTTATTGTTCTTTTTCTTTTTGTTCGTGACAAGGACATGTGAATACCTTTGATAATGCTCATACATACCATGGACAAGAAAAAAGGTTTGTACATTCTCCAAGAAAAATCAAAACATAGATTCCTCTCTCTCTCTCTCATTCAAACTATTGAAACAATTTAAGAAAGGAGTTGCATTATTTTTAAAATAGGGTTCTAAAGAAAACTTCAAATTATCGAGTCGTTTTAGTTATATAGTTTAAGGAATTGACAGAAAGACGCTACCGAGAATAAGCTTCTAAACTTAATTAAAGCGATAAACTTCATTCTAAAATTGACAAATAAAGATAAACAGGTAAAGCTTAAAGCAAGAAAGAATTGACACAGATTTACGTAGTTTACTAACAGTATATTAGCTAGTTACGTTCACGGGACAGAGGGATAACAATTCTATTAGAGAATTATTTAGATTATAGAACAAAGACGCTTTTAAGGTTAGAGAGTTTTATATTGCACTTCTCAGTTCTAAGATCATAAACATAAGTAATGTAAAGATGAAAATGCATAAATAACTTAGATCAACATGATTCCTATATGAGATCGTTCGAAGCGTCATTCTAAATAATTCACCGTCTAGACATATGAGCACTTAAAATTCGGATATCTTAATGACAACTTTAGGTCAATGGCCACAAGATCTATCATTTTTCTTAATTTTATCAATATTTTTTAAAAACTTTTTTACTTTGGGTTTAAAAGATTAGGAAAGACGACAAAAAGAAAACCCTACATATTTTTCCCTCCCTTTTGTTCTTGGTTCTTTATTTTCTTTTCTCTTTGTCATATGGTATGTAAAAAGGAGGGGAGAGAGAGAGTCATCACCATAACAAACCAAAAAAAAAAAAAAACTCTCTTTTGGAAGGAAGTCAGGAAAAGATAAATAATAAAATAATTAAGTTTGTTTGGCAGTAGTCCTTATATTTTTTAAATTTCGTCCATCAAAATTAATTAAATAATAATAATAATAATCTTCATACAAGAAATTACAATATATATAAATATATTTCTAAAATTTACAGTAAAAATGTTAATAGATAATAAAAAAATGTTTAAAAAAAACTAATAATAGTGACTAAACTTAAAATTTAATTTACTGCGTTTAAAAATTTTAAGACTAAAATTGAACTAGTCTTAGAATATAGAGATCATAATAGTATTTTAATATATATATGTATCATGATTGAGAATAGTGTAATTATTTACATCACATGAGTTTACAATAGTGATCATCATGAGAATCACATTGAGGCAATTATGGGATTTCTTCTTTTTATACCTTTTTTATATATTTATATTAAATTGTACATATTGTAAGTGGAGAAATAAGAGTTCGCCAGATGGATAGCCCAAAAATTAGACAAAAAAATATGAAATTATCTGGTCTTTTAAAAAAATATCAAATGACCCTTTGTTGACGTTAAATTCGAGTGAAATTACCAAAATATACTCCCTTGCACGTGGAAAAGTAATCTCGCTCTCGCTCGTCTCGCTCTCTCTTCTTTTTTTTACTCACAAATCACTATATCTCTCGCTCTCTCTTCTTTTTTTCACTCACAAATCAATATGTCTCTCGCTCTAGCTCATCTCACTCTCTCTTCGGTTCATCACCCACAAAATCACTCATCTGTCTTGTCTCTTGCTCACCAAAATTGGTCGCATCAGAGCTGCTCGGATGAACTCGTCGTGCTGAAGAAAAAGAAGAAGACGTACAAAGGAGAAGAAGCTAGAGAAGAAGAAGACAATGTGCAGATAAGATTTCTCGCACTAGAGAAGAAGAGGAAAAAGAAAAAAGAAGAGCAATAACATAACTTCACGTGATCATGACATTAGCAACGGGACATTTAATAATATTTTTCAAATGTGGGTCATTTATCATTTTAGACCATTAAAATGGATTTTTTGGGCAATCAATATGAAGAAACAAGTACAGAAGACAAATCCTAAACAAATAACAAAAAAAAACTATAATATAATAATAAATAATCCCTCTCATTAGTAAACAAATAATTATAACAAAACAAAACACCTTTCTTTTTTTTTCTTTTTTTTTTCTGTCTATTTACATAGGATTTTACAAAGAAAGAAATTGGGTAATTAGAAATAATCAAAATGGTGATTAGGGATTTGGAAAGGTTGTTGTCTTTGTTTTTTGCTCAATTTGGGTAAATAATTAGAAGGGTATTTGGAGTAATTAAGGTTAGGATTATTGTTGTTGGGGATTTGTGGAGGTCGTACGGATCTAATTAAAGCCCAATTAATTCCTTTGAAAAATTCATGTCTTTTGATTTCAACTGAACCTTTTAAACTTCCAATTCTTTTTTTTGGATTTTTCACCAAAAGCTTCTTGATTAAATCCTCAACTTTCACCATTTCTTCATACTCTTTGCTGCTACTAATCCCAATTCTTGGAAATCTTAATGGCTGCTTCAATATGTTCATTAATGTCTTCTCATTGTTTTCACCTTTAAATGGGGTTTTTCCGTACAGCATTTCGTATAAGAATATCCCCAATGTCCACCAATCCACGCCGCTGCCGTGCCCTTGGCCGGAAATCACCTCCGGCGCCAAATACTCGTGGGTTCCGACGAACGATTTCGACCTAGCGTTTATTGGTTCCGCTATTAATTCTGGTTCTGGGTCGAATTCCTCGCCGTCGCCGTCGCTGTCCCCGTCTCCGCCGTACACGACGGCGGGTGCGGCGGCGTGCTCGGTGATGGTGGTGACGGTGGTTGATTTTTTGCGACGGGAGAGGGAGAAACAGGAGAGGACAGGTTGAATGGGAGCGGGCGGCGCAGAGGTGGTTGAGGTGGTGGAGGAGTAGGATCTGACGTGGCGGTCGTCGGAGGCGGTGGTCCGGCAACGGATGAGCTTTGGAACGACGTCGCATTTGAGACAGAGATCGAAATCAGATAGCATTATATGGCCGTCTTCTCTAACTAAAACGTTTTCCGGCTTTAAATCTCGGTAAATTATGCCCATCATGTGCATAATTCAAGGGCTAAAATTATCTCCGCCGCATAAAACCTGTCCCAAACAAAAAAAAAAAACCATTAGTACTGCTAAATCATAAGAATATTGTATTTTGGTACAAGAAATTTAGACTTTTGATCACTTACTCGAAAATATATCTTACAGCTAGTTGAAGTAGATTTATATTTTATTTTCAGTACAATAAGTGAGAATATTATGAAGATTTGAGTCCCTTACTGAGAGTATATACCTGTAAATTATATTTGAAAAAAAGAAAAATAAATAAATTTTTTGCTATCTCGATTGCATTTATCTTTTGTAATTTAAGTAATTATCTAATAAAACTTGTCATGTATAAATATATATTTTAACAAAATTCTAAAAAAAATTGTGTGAAGGAAAGAAAAACATTGAACCTAGATGCAACCTAGACTTTACATAATCATTATTTTTGTTCAATTTTACTTCGTCACGTAATTCTTTTATTCTAAGTTTTGTATATATTTGAGAGATTAAGTGAGATGCACAAAGGCAACACTCAAATATCTTTAAATACATACATGGTTGAATAGGTAAAACATAAATATCCAATCACTCACATCCTAACTCAGAACAAACAAATAGCTATCAAATTATGCTTTTGACTAAATAAATAAATAAGTAGTGTAATTATTAACAGACAAATAATGGAACTATATTGAAAATAGATACATGTTAAAATTCGTTTTGTAATAATTGACATGCATTGGTTTTTTTATTTAAAAAAGAGAGAGAGAGAAAAAAAAGGAAAAACTTACTTAGCGGAAGAAATGGAGAAACGTTTATTGGGTAGACGTAGGCGAGCAGCATACAAATCACCACCAGGACAAAACTCCATAACCAAGCAAGAATAGTGAGAAGCTTCAAAGTCCGCATAAAGCGTAGGCAAAAACGGATGATCAAGCACTTTCAATATTTCCTTTTCCATATCTGCCCTTCTCTCTTTATTTCTAACACAAACCGCTTCTCTATCAACCACTTTCATTGCATAAAAGCACTTTGGTAACCCCACCATTGGATTCCTTATCTCACATAAGTAAACACTCCCAATATCTCCACTCCCCACCCGCCGTAGTAGCCGGAAATGCTCCAACCCCACTTCCCCTTTCACTCGCCGGAGCCACCGCATCGCCTCCCATCCCACTTCGTTTGCCTTGTGTGGCTTCATCATCATCTGTAATGGTAATGTTGGGATATTATTGTCGATGCTGCCGTCTGCCGCTGAGCTGCTGCTTCGGCGACGGCTACCGAAACTGAGGTTGCTCATCCAACTACGAGTCGAGTCGGGGACGGTTATGGAGGAGGAACAACTGCTGTCGTAGTCCGACCACTCGTCTTTGTTTATGCTTCCCATCGTAGCGCAAACAGAAGAAAAGATCAACAGGTACACCAGTATAGCGAAGAAAAGTTTAAGTTTGAGGAATAAATTGAGAAAGTTTTAACAAAAGGAGAGAAGAAAGAAAAAAGAGAGGGTTTGAGGATGGTGGTTGTGTTGTGGGTTTGTGGGTTTTTTTCTTTATATATATGTGTGTGTATATATATAGACAAGTTTGAGTGTGGGCTTTTTTTAGTACAATATTATTATTATTGGTAAATATAATTGTTTTCCTTTTTTTTATTTTTTTACTTTATGTTTAAAAAAAAGTGCCACTTTTTTCTTCTTCTTGCTCGCGAGTTGTGTGTGAGTACTTATGAGTTACTAACTACTATGTAATGTAAAAAACAAAAATAATAATTAAATTAAAGGTTAAAAACACTATTTTGATTTATGTGCTTTGGAGTTTTTGAGCTAGTTTCTTTATTTTGGTTGATTTTTTTTATAAAAAAATTATTATATATTGGCATTAAAATATATATTTTAGAAATATATTCATGTATTTGTACTTTATTACATTAAAATTATTATTATTATTTAACTAATTTCATCCCAAATTAATTTTCAGGTCTAAACTTAAGATTTATTGTATATGGACTAAAATTAAACAAAACTCTAAAGTATAGGAACTAAAATGGTATTTTAACATAAATCAAATTATATGTTTAGTTTATGAACTTTCATATTTGTGTGTTTATTTAGTTTCACTTTTGAAATATTGGAGACCAAGTAGATACTAACTTGAAAATTTAGAGACTAAATTTATAATTTAACTCAATAATATTAATTATTATTAGGCTAAATTATATAAAATGCCCCTAAACTTTGTATCTTGTGTCAAAAATATCCTTAAACTTTCCAAAGTGTCAAAAATACTATTAAACTTACAAAATAAGTTTAAAAATACCCTCGCAAAATTTTATGTTTTAATTTAAAACTTTAGGAAATGTTTGTGGCAAAGACTATCCTAAAACTATAATAATCACCTCTTGCTTACTATTTCAAAACCCCCAATTGGCTACCGTTAATACTATTTCAAAATCCTCATTTACTACAGTATTTACTATTTGCTACATTTTATACTATCTTACATTAATTATTTTTTTAATCTTTGCTACAGTGTTTACTATTTTCTTCTCAACCCAAAATAGTTTAAACCTCAAACACATATTATTATATAACCCAAACTAAAATAATCTACACTCAAACACAAACTATTATAACTCAACTATAATAACCCTTGGACTATAATAACCAACTCATTATCCCAAATATCCCCTTAGTTTTTATTTTGGTTGTGGAGAAAATTGGTATAAGAATTGGAAAATAGGATAATAATGAGAATATCTATATAAAAAAATGATGATATTTATATTAATTTGTTTTAAAATTAGTTCTTTCCGAACTCAAGAAAACTTCAAACAAATTGATTATCATATTAACGATGGGAGCATTCTTAAACAATTATTTTAAAAAAATGACGTATTAACCATTTTTGTTCATATGCTAATGGTGGGTATAGTTTTGAACTTTCTTTTTTAACTTTAGGGATATTTTTTAAACTTTTGAAAAATCGGAAGTATCTTTGAAACATAACTTTAATGACTTTCATCCAAAACTAACAGTAAGAGTATTTTTAAACTAATTTTTTTAAAGTTTAAGAGTATTTGTGGAACTTTTGAAGAAGTTTTGAAAGTTCGTGACTATTTTTTTTTACACGGAGTTTTTATAATTTAACCTTGTTATTATTAAAATATCATTTTAGCCCATTATTTACTCTCCATTATCCAAATTTAGTTGTTGTATTTTTAAAAATCTTAAAAATTAACATAAAAGATTCCTTTTTTTTAATTTAATTTAAAGTTTATTGAAAATTTAGATACTAAATTTGGCCATTTGAAAATATAAAAAAACTAAAAGAAATTGAAACCTAAAGCATATGGACCAAAATAGTCTTTCGACCTAATAATAAAGTAGTGGTTAAAAATCATTTTTGGTTTTTGAGCTTTCATAAAAGTAAAAATTTAGTCCTAACTAAACTTTAACATGTAGAGTTTTAGTTTTTATACCTTCAATTTTGTAACATTTTAATATATGAACTTTATTAAGCATCTAGTTTTTTATACGGTAAAATTTATAATCATTTAGTTCATAGCATGAAAAATGTTACGAGAATCAATGTAGATTTGATAAACTAATTAAGAATCAAATATGCTAATAAACTACAAAGATTAAATCATTATACAATACAATTTGACATTTAATTTTGCATTTTTTTAAGATATGGATTAACTTTGTGTTACAAATGTAAAAATTGAGAGATTAGATTATTATTTTTTACCAGAGTTCATAGACAATGATGTTTTTGTAGAGATGTGTTAAATGCCATAACATTGGACAATGGCGTTTTTAAAACTTATAAAGTTGTATTTGTTTGGTCTATATAACTTCTAAGTTATTTTTCTCTTGAGTTTAATGATAGTTCGAAAATTTGATCCACATATTTATTAATTGTTAACATATATTGTATGTCAATTGGACTACGTTTGATCTAGTTATAATTTAATAACTTTGTAACTGAGTTCTAAATTATTGATTTTCTTTCAGTACAATAATTATGTGATCAGAGATCAAATATTCAATCTTTTAAGATAGAGTGTCATGTTAATTACTGTTGAGTTAAACTCAGTTTGACCTAAATAATATAAAGAAATCGTTGCTAATGATGTGAGATTAGTATTTATTTAGCACGATAACAATATTATCTAAGGATTAACTTAGAAAACCGAATTTAGTCAGGTGGCATCTTCCAAGTTCTTATCCTACAAATTAAAAAGTAATTTTATTATTGTGTTCCGTTTAATTTATCCAAGTTCTGGACATTTCAATACGTGGCAATAGCAAATGGTAAAGCGAGCGTGGCAATCTTGTTATTTTTAAAATAAGTTAGGGTAATTTATAAAACATACGGTCAAAAAGGCATAACTCTTTTTTATTTATGTGGATGATAAAAAGCGTAAAAAATAAAAAATAAAAAATAAAAACGTATCCAAAGCGTGGGAGAGAAAACGGCGTCGTTTGGGAAGTGAGGGTAGTTTGGTAATTTGGTAAGGCAGCGGTGAATGGAGCCAACTAAAGATAGGCGTTAGGTTGGATTGAAGTGAGTGGGTGCACGAAACGCCCGTGCCTCCAATTTATATCCACCACCCACTGTCACGTACTTGAGTCCTTTAATTTACTTTTTTATTATTATTATTTTATCATCATTCTTGTCACACATGTGAACCCAAACAATCTACTAATTATTATTATTATATATTTACACATACATACATCATAAAGTTCTTTTATATATTTTTTGACCAACATACTTAGTTCATATAATTTGAAGTTGAAGTTGGTCTAATTTTAATCTTTATATTTTCAATAAATATTAAATTTAGTCTCCTTTGTTGTTATTTTTTTGAAAAACTCTTTGTCAACTATAAACTTTTTTACTACAAAATTTTATAATTATATTTACATATTGTATTTCCTTGCATGAAAATTATTGTTATTATTTAATCAATTTCGGTAGATTTTAAACATGAATGACTAAATTTAAGATTTAGTGAAAGTATGGAAATTAAAATTAGATAATTGAAAATATTTTGACTGAAATTGAACCAACTTTAAAGTATGGAAACCGAAAGGATATATTAACTGATATTTGATATTGAAATTAATTACATTTGAAATGTAAGAGATGAGATATAAATATAAACCTTTACAAAAGTAGGTATAGGGGTTAGATAAGTTTAAGTTGTGCTTAATTGAGTTGAAATGCTATGTTAATAATACTTTAATAGAGAAGGTTTTAGATGAGGTGGAATTAAGTCTTAAGAGGGAGAATTGGTGTTTTACTCTCAACCACAAATTTTATGTTGGATCAAATATTCATATTGAAAAGTATGATCAAGGATTATTACTTTATTAGTAACGAGAGCTCATCCCTCCTAACACAATAGAATTTGATCTTCTTCTTCTTTTTTATGTTACTAAGGTGGAGATTTGAATCAAGAATTTCTTTTCTTTATTATCAATTAAATCAATGTTCGAGACCCAATATTCTATTTTATCATTAATCCGATCATCATTCACATACTAAAACTCAAGAATAATAAAAAAATATTAGGTCAACTTGGAATTATCGAACAGTTTTTTTTCAAAAAGAATAATACTTTAGTGATGGTATGCATCTTTTCACAACTCACTTCAGCCATACAATATCAATTTTTTTAAGGATAAAAAAAAAGAAGAAATAATAATTTGGCCACATGACAAACGATGATTGGACAGCTAGTTGAGCTACAAAAGGATTGGCGTCACTCATAGTGCACCTATTTTTTTCCTTCAAAATACACATTGCAATAGAATGAGAGACTCCAATATACGTAGAAATGTCTAGATGATGAATTATACTCACAAGTTACATGTTGGTCAATGAGTTTTAAATTTAGGTAGAAGGTATCTTGATTTTTAATTTAGAAATATAAGTATAAAGATTGAGATAGCCATTTAACATTAAAACTAACGTGAAGTCAGTTAAAATAGTACTTTTATCTTTAAAATATCATCGATGAAATTAAAAATTAATATATATTTTAAGAAAATTGAATGGTGTATTTTCCCTTAGAAAAAAACTCTATCAGTGACTTAGAAAATTTTAAATTAGACAAATAATTATTTATTTTATTTATTATACAATTAAAAATAAAAATCAGAGACTTAAACGATAATTGGACTTTTTAAAATACTAAATACATATCATTATGTTAAGTTATACCTAGTTTGACAAATGGTTATTATCATAATTTTGAAAGTTATCAAACAATCAAAACGATCTCTCCATGGTTTTGATTTTATTTTCAAATTAATAGACCTAATTATGAATTTTTTAGAACAAAAACATCCATTATACTATAAATATCGAACAATATTGGCTTGAATGATTTTTCATATATATTCTAATTATAGTGCTCTACTAGCACATGCACTTGACTACATAATTATTTATTTTCATTATTTTGGGGTCAATTTATAAGTTTACACGTGGTATTTTAGACAAATATTTGAATTTTTATTTGACAAATTTATTATTTTTGCCACGTTGAAGGCTATACCGACTTCAAGGGCATGGTGCATTGTCATATGTCATTAGCTTTTTAATTTTAAGAATATAATCTGATGCGCCAAAAAACATTATTATGGCCTTTTTTGAGTTATGAAATATAATATCTTTTTTTATGATAGTTGAACTAATTAAAATACTAGTAATTTATTTTTATAGATACCCAATATTATAACGTTAGATTTCAAAAAGAATAAATTAATTAAATATTACAGTTTTTATGAATTTAAATATTTAAAACCTTTTTGTTTTTTTTTTTTAATTTAACCCTTTTTTTCTTAGTTTTGTTTTTCTTATATTTTTCATCTTCCCCTTTTTCTCTATCATTTGGGATAGAGATATCAAAGTATTAAGCAATTGTTTCTTTGCATATTGTGTAAGGAATCAATAAATTATGAAGATATTAGGTTAATTATCACTAAGTTTATAAACCTATATTAAATTGATTCATATATTGAAAGCATGACAATTCATTTTATTTTTTTAGTACAACAATTACAAGATAGACAATTAAACTCTTGTGTTTAGAAAAAAGACAGGAGTGCATGTCAATTATTGTCGAATTAAGTGTACTCTAAATAAAAATACAAACTATTGAATTAAACTACAAGAGACCATAAGTAAATCTAAATACAAACTTTAAACCTAACTAAGGGTATTACCATATATTTTAACAATTATTTGTACCATATATAAATGGAGCTAAAAAGGGAGAATTTTTATCTCCCCTTTTTACCCTTACTTTTCTCCAAAATGCCTAATCTATTCTTATACTCCTTCATTCTAAAACCACATTCTTAAAAAGACATTTCATCCATAAAAAGATGCAAATCTTAACAATATAATAAAAATTTATTTTACGTTCTAAAACAACCTTTTTGGGAAGACACCTCATCATAAAAAGATCTAAATCCTAACAATATAATAAAGAATTATAAATAGAAGATGATTACTTGGGAAAGTAACATAAATTTATATCTGTCTTCCACATATCTCTCAAAATAAACTTTGATGTGGTGATGGATCATCAGACAAGAAATCTTTGCCGACATGAGCATTTTTCATAAGGCACATCATGTCTCCCAACAAAAGAATACAAAAGAATACAAGTTCTTTTTCTTTTATTGATATCTTTTCCTTTTGCTAATTAATTCATATTATTAAACTTAAAGCGAATGGTTTCTAAAATTAGTCATGAATGAATTGAAAATTCTTGGAAAATTAGAAGAAATGTAGATTTGTCTTCAAAATATCTCTCAATACTAGACCAATAATCTTCTAAATGAAACTCTTGTGGTGTGGTGGTGATTATCAAAGCAGTAATCTTTGTCCGTGTGAGTTTTTTACGAGACACATCATGTCGTCCAATAATTTTTTTTACGATTAGTTTTTTTTTTCATTTGTTAGTGTTGGAGAAATTTTTTTTCTTTATTGATATTTTTCTTTTGTCAATAAATCTAAAATGAATGATTTTAAAAATAATTCATGTAGTTAAGTAATGATGTTTGTTTGTTTTTTTTATTATGGATTTTTTTTTATTTGAATGCATTTGATTGAGAGGATTATTTATCTGTTTCACTTCCACAGTTTTGGAGGGACAATCCACAACTCCTACACAATAGTTTTTACTAAATATTTTAATATACAATTTTATGAACTTCTTTCATAAGTTTTTGCAGGTTTCTCTCCTAGATGTATCGATTTAAGTGTTTATTTGATCGTATTTACTTTTAGTGTTGGATTCAATTTAGGGACTTTTTATTTTTTTTCTCTCTATATATTACATTGTTAAAATATTTGATCTATTTAATTAATTTATTATTTTCTAACACTTATATTGACTTTTTTTGTTTTTTGTGCATTAAGATGGAAAAGTGTAGGATAAAGAAGAATTGGAATGCTAAAGAAGAATTAGAAGTCAAGTACGTATATTTTCTGTGTTAGAGATCTCATCAATTATGATCTCTATCCAATTTGAATTTTTATGTAATTGTAATGGATTTAATAGATTTAGATATAAAAATAAATAAAAAGAGAGATATAGAGGGAGGGCAAGAAATTTAGGGGAAATGAGGAGGTATGGGGAGAAAGGAGAAAATTAGTAAGAAGTAAAATGGATTAAATCTTCTTGATTTTCAAATGCACAAAATTATCTTTCTCCTTTTTGTTAATTTAATACAAGGTATATTAGTGAGCGTTATTTACTTTTCTTATCTTAATAAAGTAAGATAATAATTTAATTATATTTTCTTTTTCTTTTTTTTTTTGGTTGTTTTTACCTTCTTTAAAAAGTATATGCTACTTGAGATTTAGAAATTACATTAAAATAATAATTAGTTTTTTTTCTAAATCAAATACAATAAGAAAAAGATTTTGCGAGAGTTTTTTTAAATGAAATATTTTAAATAGTCACATAAATGTTAAAATTATAATTATGAGAATTGTGGAGAACAAAATTGTTTGAAGTTTACTTTTAAAATTTTTAGATGAAGTATATGTTTTCCATTTTAAATATAGCACAATAAAAAAAATTATGTGTAGATAATAAAATACATTACTAAAAATTTATCGGTGAAAAAAATGTAGAATGATTTTAGAAGTTTATAGAGCTTGGAAGTTAACACAATTGGAGCAACTCAAGAAGTAGACAATGAAAAATGTTAGAGTATTTTAATAAACATCATTATATCTTAGTAATTTAAATATTATTTTATATCCTAAATCAACATAAAAATTAATGTTTGTAACCAATCATGTTAGAAAACAAATACATTTTTAACATACTCTATAAAAAATTAAAGAAAATGATAGATAGAGTATCATTTTATCCATAATGAGTTTCTGAATCTTCAGTGTTTTTTTTTTCTAAGAAATAAACGCCTTGAAATTTGATAATTTATGTGTATTTACCAACATTTTTTTTTAAAAAAACTTTTATATGTAAATCATGAAAAGTAGTATCAACCTAAATGGTTATGTTCTATTGGCATCAAAAGACACGTAGGAATATTTGGACTATTTAATTATTGAAATGTGAATGTATTTTGACATATGCCTTTGTTTTTTTATCTGGTTTGGTGATTAATAAGAAAAAAAGAAAAATGTGTTTTTTTTTCTTTTTACTGGTTGGATTTTTTTTGTTACATGAAAACAAAAGTGTAACGATGATGATAGACATAATGAAGGAAAATAAATTTTTTGCTTTACCAAGGAGGACCATCATTTTAGTCCAGTTTGTAATTTGTATCAATCTTTTTACTTCTTTAGTTTTTTTTTTCATTGTTAGTTTCTTCGATTGGATTTTTTGAATTAATAATATATTATTTTAAAAATAATTATATTTTTATTTAGTTAGCAATAATCGATCTTAAAAATAATATAATTATTTATAAATCAAGATATGTCTTAAAAAGTTTTAAATATTTAAAATAATAAGCATCAAAACTATTTAAATAACACAGAATTATGTAAACAATTCAAAAAAGAATAGTTTCATTTTTTTAAATTTAATTTGCACATTGATATTTTATATGAATTTATCTATTTTGTATTTTGTAAAAAAGATAATAAATTTTACATAATTCAACTGATAAATTCGTAATAAGTCAATTTTCAAATTTGTTTATAAGTTTACATGTACTTATTTTAAACATTACAAATCACGTGTATTAACTAGTTAAATTCGTTATAAGTCAATTTTCAAATTTATTTATAAGTTTACATGTACTTATTTTAAACATTACAAATCACGTGTATTAACCAGTAAAGTACAAAACTCTTTAAAAACTCTTAGGTTACTGACAAAACCGTGCTATATTCAAAATTAACAATTAAATAACTCTAGTAAATAAAAACTAATTACAAACTTCAATTAAAGAAATCCAACTTTGGTGTCGGTTTTTTCCCCCTAAATTAGTCCTGTTAACCGGGACATACAAAATATATGTTTTATATTTCATTAGATCTACGTGACAATATTTCTTTTAGTGATTTCTTGAACAAAAGTCCTAGTGCACAAAATATAAATTACAACCTTTCATAAAGTTGTAGGTGAAAACCATAATAGATATTTAAGTTTAAGATATAATATGATGAAATTGAAAGTTCATAGTAAAATTTGATATATTTTATCAAATTGAGAATCGGAATTGATCGTCGGTGAGACCCTCGACTGATTTAAGCATATACATCCTTTTGATAGACGTGCAACCATAATCGAAAACTGAAAAACCAAACTGATCAACTTGTTTGGTTTTATTTTTTAGTATAAAATTGGATATCTTGATTTGGATTTGGAGAAAACAAATCAAAACCGAAAAGAATTGAGGATATATATATATATATATATATATATTAAAATAAACTCTAACATAGGTATATCTTTTAGTATTTTAATTATTTTGGTACATGTATATTTGTTGTTTAAAGAGAAGATAATAATTATGGAGTTTGTTATTTAGAAAAGTTGAAAAAAAAAAAAAAAAAGAAGTCCAATTGCAATCTAAACCAAATAAGTAGACCCCGATTTTAATTTGAAAATAATACAAGGGACCAATTCAAAATAGAAATGAAAGTATAAATAAAAAAAAATGGGAAGAAAAAAGAAAATGTCAAAAATTAAACCAAATCCAACCATATAAAAATCAATCTATTTGTTTTGTTATTCACTGGAGATTGGTTTGATCCTTCGTTATAAAAGAGATTAGTTTGATTTGATTCTTAATTGACTAAAAAATGACAAAATCAAATCAACTTTGTGAAAGATTTGAATTTTCTTTTGTTGGAGAAAAGAAATATATCTTTAAAATAAAATTAGAAATGAGAGAGAGAAAGAGAAGAAAATTGAGTTGGGGTTTTAAAACCAAATCTTATCCCCCAGTTGTGTGGGATTTGCAAAACACTTTGACATGACTTTTGATAGTAAAATAATACTTCTTTCTTCTTCAATTTCTTTTTGAAAATTTATCTTTTCGTTTATGGTTGTTTGCTTTTGAATTTCACCACTTTTTGTATGCAAGATCTTATCATCTTCTCTCTTTGGTTGCCATTTCAGTCAGCAGTCTCAGCAAAACCTGCAAATTTTCAGAAGTTTTTCATTACCATTCCTCCATCACTTTGCCCCATACATTCTTCTCCCCTTTACTTCTCCTTTAAACTTAACACACTCTCACATGTAATATCAACCCTTTCTTATACTCTTTACATTTCTCGTCATTCCCTTGACTTGGAATAAGCACAAAATCAGTTGATCAATGAGTTATATTTAATATTAATAATCCAAACAGATTAAATCATGTTATAACAATTCAAAACATTTTTTATCTTTCCTATCATTTCTTAAATTAACCGTTAGATTGATATCTTGAGTTTAATTCAATTGGTTAAGATATATGTCATCCATAAACACCTAAGTATGCTAAAGATAACTCCAAAGTACGGTAGCGATGTAACTATAACCCTTCTTTTATTACTTATCCGTTTGGTTTTATTTTGCCCGATGTTTGAATATTAAATGAAAGTCTCTTTGCTTTCTTATTTTCGATCTTCTTTTTATCTGAATTGTTCTTCTTGATTTCAATCCTTTTTCTAACGAGTGCACGCTTGAAATTAAGAGTAACTGGCAATAGCGATTGTCACCTAAATCACGCCGAAATTACTTTTAAGATAGCCCACGATGGAGCAACGTTTCGAGTTTCGACTTCTGTAATTAACATTGTTAAACTAAAAGGGGGAAAAAAGCCATTGAACTTTGAAAGTTCAAATTTATAGGTTACAGTCAAATAGATAATAGTGATCAAGAATATGCAACTCAAATCTCCTACTTTCTATTATACTAAAAAAAACATGTTAATGGATCACGATTAATATAACATTTTATCAATATTAAGTAAATTTAATTAGTTTTCAACGGTCCATTTTCTTTTCTTTTCTTTTTTTTTTTTTAATGAAAATGCTGCTAATGAGGTGATGTCGCACAAACTTCACAAATTATAATCTATTATACATTAAATTTAACAATCTTTTAACATTCAATAGCTTTATTTATTTTTTATTTTTTTACTATTTAAGATGATCATGTCAATTATCGTTGGCCTAAACTAATTTTAAGGATTTAATATCTTTTGTGTTTAAGGATTTAATATCTTTTATTAAAACAAGAAAGCTTAGAACAAATATTAATCAGTTTTAATAAGTAAATTCAATTAGTTCTCATTGTTTTGAAATTTAGATAAGGAGATAAAAAAATATTTTAAATAATAAAACATGGGATATTTTCTCTTTTGGGTGTTAATTATTATATATGCTAAATTATTATTAAACTGAAAAAGTCAAATAAAAGGACAATGTCTGAGAAGAAGAAAAGTTAGAAAAGAACCAAAGTGTTTCTGAAAACCTGTATAAATAAATAAAATAAAATAAAAAGAAAAATCCACTGTGTCATCATCTTGAGCAATATTGTACTAAATTTACTGAGCAACCAAACATGGCCAACCTGACA
Organism: Benincasa hispida; assembly: GCF_009727055.1. Classification (NCBI taxonomy): domain Eukaryota; kingdom Viridiplantae; phylum Streptophyta; class Magnoliopsida; order Cucurbitales; family Cucurbitaceae; genus Benincasa; species Benincasa hispida. The sequence goes on from NC_052354.1 coordinate 54,397,718, forward strand.
CTTCCACACTGAAGACTGTCAAGCATATGAACTCATCACCTAGAGATAGCAAAAGAAAAAAAGATCTAATTGACCCTATATTCTATAAACTTTTAATTTTATGAAATTATACTCTAAATTTAGATGAATGTTCTATTAAATTTTGCTACTCCACCCATTACTTTGATTAAATAGCTATATGTAAAAATCTTATAAACTCAGTAGTGGTGTGAAATCAAAATTTTCACAAATTTAAGTTTGAATAATGCACAAGTTAAATTTGTCAAATCTCAACTTTAATATAGTTTTTTTTTTTATTGAAATATTATGAAGAACATTCATACGCTTAGTGTCGAGAACGTTATGATTCAATTTAAGTGCTTGAAAAGTAGCATTAATTTACTTAATAATGCTTCATTGGATCTCATCGATGTCTTTTCTTATTTATTTATTTTTATTGATGAAGCTATGTCATTAGTAAAAGGAAAATTATTTAAAATGATAAAACTGCTAAAAATATTTACAAACAACAGCAAAATATCATAGTCTATCTGTGATAAATCATGATAGACAATAATATACTACTATCTGATTTATCTTTGTCATGATTGACATAGATAATAGTCTATCGCTGTCTATCGCAGATAGACTGTGATATTTTGCTATTATTTGTAAATATTTTTGTTCATTTTTCTATATTTAAAAATAACCCTTAGCAAAATGAACTTCTTTTAATGAATTTTTAAGGAAAACCGATAAGAGAATCTAAAATTTGCAATGCTTTTTTAAGTTTAAGGTTAAAATTAAAATATTTTTTCTAAGTTTGTGGTGCAATTTAATGAATTTGAAAGTTTAAGTAAAAATCTATAATAAAAAAATTTCACAAGAGAAACAAAACACCAACAAAATTAAGTATAAAGGGGAAGACTATAGCTATTATATAAAATTACAATATATATGAACACCAAAAAAAAGAAAGAAAAAAAACCTAATCATAACTCTAACCCTAACCCTAACCCTAACCCTACATGCATTACTTCCATTTCACTTATGGACATAAATCTCAAAATTTCCTACTTTTAATATATTATATCCAAAACTTTTCAGTAAGATAAAAATTAATCTAATGTCATTAATTAAATTAACCATATAACACATATTAAAATGGGATACTGGGTTAATTATAAATGGGAAAGCATAAATTTCAGTGAAAGTGGAGCAACTTTGAATTTATTTATTTATTTAAGGGGGAAAGAAAAAACAAAAAGCATGGGGATGCATAGATCACTTCAGAAATGAAGTTGAATTTTATGATAAGTGTGTTATGAACTGTTGTTTTCTTCAGACATATCATCATGGGCAGCTTCCATTCCATTTATTCTCTTGTTTTTCTCTATAATTTAATTTAGTTTAACTATTTGTATATAAAATTGTTGGTCAAAAGGGTTTCCTTCTATACTTTTTCATAAACTCTGGAATAAAACATTATTATAATCAATATTATATATAAATATAATGTTTTGCTTTAGTTAAAGATTCCAGTCAGTTTGAAAATATGTATAATGGTACTTTTTGAAGTATATTAAATTATATCTAAAGAATTCTTCCAGCTAGGGCAACTGGGTCTAATCTAATATTTGATTAGTCAATCCCAAAAGGGTTTTAAAAAAAGTTGTGAGTTCAAGAAAGGACTGTTTTGAAAGCTGTGCTTTGAATGGAATTACTTGGTGTGTGATATGATGATACCCTCTTGGAAAATTGGAACCCTAGTTGTTTATTTGTTCTCAACTCTCAATCTTTTATAGTTGTTTTTGTGTGTGCAATTTTGAGGTAGGTTAATCAAAGTTTTTAACACTGATTGGAACTTGGAAATTAAGAAAATGATAAGTTTGTTCAAAAAAAAACTTTCAACTAACCATGTGATAATAGTTTAAGACCATGTCTATAATCAAAATTGGTGCAACCGTATAAGTTTACATTCATATATCAATTGTAATTATAGGCCTCAATCATGGAGGGAATGAGATTCCTTTTATTATCTTTACTACACATTTATGCACTCGTAATAAAAAATTCGTTAATATTGTTTACTTCTATAGGAAAAATAATAACAAGGATAAATGGTGAAAAGTTAGTAAAAAAAAGGGGTATGGGTCCCACATAATAATCAAATGTAATTGGATTGATGACAATTTTCTGCACAATAAGATTACATTTATTGATTACGAATTTTATTGTAGGGCTCACATTTCATACAATTACAAAATACTAATAAACAACAACGTAATCAAACGGTGCCCAATTTTTAGATTACCATTGATGAGTTACGTTTACAAGAAAGTAAACATGGTCTACATTTTAAGGGCCATTTAGTTTAAGATTTTATAGATGTCTAGGAATAAAGAATATCTAGGAGTAAGATATCTAGGAATAGGATGTCTGATTATTAAAGATGACTATGTTTAGTTGTGCATGAGAAATACTATCAAAATTTTATGGAATAAAACTATGGTTGTGTTTAATTTATAAAATTAAGCATAAAAATCTTATATAATTTTAATAGATTCATTAGTTAGACAATAATATCATTCAATATATTGATAAAAAAAATAATTAATTAAGAATCAGTAATAATATTAATTATAAATATTTACAAATTGAGTAATTTATAACTAAAATTAACCAATTAATATATTTAAGGAACGTCATATTAATTATAATCAATATTTAATCATTTTTATAATTAATTAAGTTCAACATTAGTAATTTCGAATCTAATTAAATAATATAAAAAATATATTTTAATAAATAACATAAATTTTTTTTTAAAAAAAAGATAAAAATACGATATATTAATAAAAAAATACTATTTTCCTTTTTATAAATATAATATGTTAATAATGAATGAAGTAATATAAATTAATTGCAATAAATAATTAACTGATTATATGTTAATAAAGAATGATCAAATTAAAATTAATCTCAATAAATAATTGATTGATTATTAAAAAGATAAAATAACAAGTTATTGTTATTATTGAAAAATGATTTTTGTACTAACTAAATTTAACTAATCTTGGTTTACTATTTAAATATATTTAAGATATTGTTAGCTAATTAATTAGTAATTTATGTAAAAAAATATTTGCATTCACTTAATAAATTATTATTATAAAAGTAAGTTGATTAAATATTTTAATAGACTTTTATTGATTTATTAAAATAAATATTTATATTAATTTTGTTAAATTAATATTAATTAATTATATTACAAATGAAATTATATATAAAATGAAAAACAGATGAAAAGGAGAAAACAGAAACCCACGGTTTTGGAAGGGAATAGAAAACCCTTGTCTATGGCAAATGAAGATACCTGAAAATAGTTTATTCAAAAAGTTGAAAACGGTGAAATAAGCATGAGATTTGGATGCATGTGTCAATTTTCATGTAGAAAACCCTCTAACCAAACAATCCCTTGAAGGTCTATAATTCGATTCTACCTTTATAATTATTGAACTAGTTAAAACAAAACCTTTCAAGTTTCGAGTATCAGTTAGTTATAACTATAAGAGTTCGTTTGGTTGGAGGGTTTTATGCATGGAAGTGACACAAACATCCAAATCTCATGTTTGTTTCATAGTATTTTCAATCTTTTGCCTAGGAATAAGCTATTCTCAAACATTCTCATTTGCCACAGACAAGTGTTTTCTATTCCCATCCCAAAGTGTGGATTTTTCTCTTTTCCCTTTTCCCTTTTCATTTGTTTTTCATTTTATATATAAACCCTTTCTAAGATGAGGATGGTAGTTCGGGAGTTCGACCTACAATATAACTGTTATGAGCAATATGTTTCAACCAATTAAACTATAAGTACTTTCGAAGAGTTGACTGAATCTCTTCTCTCTACTCTGAAATTGGACGGATCAGTTCGCCTTCAGGAGAGGAGCGAAGTAGCTCGATCGAGTTTTCGAGGGAGAGGAAGAAGAGCTAATCTGCTTAGCAGCGGAAGGTGGTTAGTATAAAAATTCGTTTTTCAATAATAATAATTCATTACTTTATTGTTTTAATAATCAAGTAATTATTTATTGAAATTAATTTTAATTTGATCAATCACTATAAACATATAATCAATATTGATTATTTGATGGAAGAACACATGCGCAACGAAAGAAAACGAATCTAAAGTACTCTAATTAGGTTAATTATAAAGGATAGGCATGCAATTGCAACAAATAAAAGGGAAAAAATCATACAGCCTTTTACAGACTTTGAATCTTCTCCAAATTAGCTCCAATCTCCTCACGAATGGTTCGTAGACCACCAGTCTTTTCAACTATTTTTCAGCCTTAAAACGGGATGGTGAGATCCGGTCAGTGACTAATTTGGAGAGGAAAAAGGTTAAGTCTTAGAGAGAAAATTGTTAAGAGATTATCACATAATCTCATCCAATTCCACTATGGCCAAGAGTTTTAGAATTTCAATAAACACTCCCTTTTAAAGAACATTACATGTAAAGCATGCAATGTTGAGTTTGATTAGAATTTGACACTAAAAAATACACTAACTCAAAATAGGATTTAGTGGGGCAAGTATCTTCAAATGAAGACAACACTTAGTAATTCAATCGTTGGAATTTTCCACTCACAAATGTTAGATCTTTTCACTAACTTGGTCAAAGTTTAACTCTTAAAGTCCAAAGTCAACAAATTTGACTTTTTGAATTTCAACAATCAAAAGTCAACAATTTGACTTCCATTGCATTTTTTACTTAGTCAACAATTTGACTTTTAATATAATTTTGACCAATTCCATTTAATTTAAAAATTAATTATAATAATCAATTTTAAAATTAAATTAATATAATAATTAATTAAACAATTTAATTAATTTAATTTAATATTAAATCCAACACTAATAATGCTTCATCGGGTCTAATTTAATATAGTTTAATTAAGTAATTATTTATTGAAAGTAATACAAATTAATTGCAATAAATAATTAACTGATTATAAATAATCAATAAGGATTATATGTTCATAACGAATGATCAAATTAAAATTAATCTCAATAATTAATTAATTGATTATTAAAAAATAAAATAACAAATTATTGTTATTATTAAAAAATGAATTTTTGTACTAACTAAATTTAACTAATCTTGGTTTACTGATTAAATATATTTAAGATATTGTTAGTTAATTAATTAGTAATCTATATAAAAAAAAAATTTGCATTCACTTAATAAATTCTTATTATAAAAGTAAGTTAATTAAATATTTTAATAGACTTTTATTGATTTATTAAAATAAATATTTATATTAATTTTGTTAAATTAATATTAATTAATTATATTGCAAATGAAATTATATATAAAATGAAAAACAGATGAAAACGGGAAAAGAGAAACCCATGGTTTTGGAAGGGAATAGAAAACCTTTGTCTGTTGGAAATGAAGATGTTTGATAATAGTTTATTCAAAGGGTTGAAAACTGTGAGACAGACATGAGATTTGGATGCATATGTCAATTTCCATATAGAAAACCCTCTAACCAAATGATCCCTTGAAGGTCTATAATTCGATTCTACCTTTATAATTATTGAACTAGTTAAAACAAAACCTTTCAAGTTTCGAGTAACAGTTAGTTATAACTATACGGGATCGTTTGGTTGGAAGATTTTATGCATGGGAATTGACACAAACAAGTTTGACTGCACGCACACCGTATGCCCTGGCCTTCACTAACCTTTGATGAAGCCAACACATCCTCACTAACCATTCCCTTGGTAGGTTCTGCTAACCTCTTCATGGCCCTCAAGGCAAGCCTTACACTTAGTTGTTTTTCTCTTTGAAACTTTGAACGCATGACATGGAAAAACCATCCTCAAGCTCTTTTATTTTTTCTAAGTACCACTTTCATTTATTTCACCTGAGAGCCTCCTTTTCCATACTTAGGAAATTTTCTGCCCTATTCCAACTTTGTCACACGCCTAACTTTCTATTGCTTTAAACTCTCAAGTTTCCTAAGCATCGACTACCCTTTACAACTCGAGAGCACACCTTCCTAACACTTAGGAAATTTCCATCTTTTAAACATTATACACAATCATAGTACACTTTATATAACATTCAACACATAAACACCATTACTCATAATCATAGAAACTTAAACACAATTAATTGGTAAAATAGGTTTAGGGGTTTACACTTCTTCCCCTCCAAATTTCATAATTTGTGCAGTTTGTGCCAGGTCAAAAGGAAATCCTATTATGAATGTGACAAGTAGTACTAAGGGCTTCAGCCCAAAAATGATGAGGAAGATTATGTGCATAAAGCATAGCACGGGTTATCTACTATAGAATGTGATTCTTCCTCTCAACTACCCACTTTGTTGAGGGGTGATGGATGCAGAGAATTCATGATGAATTTCTTCTGCCGCACAGAAATCAACAATTTAGCATTTTCAAACTCATGGCTATATCACTCCGAATGCGAACTATATAGAGATCTTTCTCTCTCTAAATTTGAAGACACAAAGCCTTGAACACAACAAAGGTATTTGATTTTTTTCTTAATAAATTGAACTCAGGTGTAACGAGAAAAGTCATCCACACAAACTAAAACATATCGTTTTCCTCCAAGACTTTCCACCTGTATGGGACCCATTAGATTCAGATGGAGAAGTTCAAGCACACAATCTGTAACAGCCACAGGAACTCACTTATGAGACACTATAACTTGCTTCCTTGCTTGACAATCTCTACAAGTCATCTTTTCATTTCCTTTCAGACTAAGAAGTCCAATCACAACATCCTTGGAAGCAGTTTTTTGTATAAACCCAATGCTCACATGTCCAAGGCATTGGTGCCATAGGGAAATTTCATCACATTTTGACATAAAACAAGAGAAGTTAGTATTTGTGGGAGATCAGAGATAATAATTGTCAGATGAACGTTTACCTGTCATGATAAGAGCCTTAGCATTGTTGGTGACAGGACATTTATCTCTAGTAAAGCTTACATTCAGATTTTGTTCATAAAGCTAGCTAATACTGAGAAGGTTAACAACCTTCAACCAGCATCACATCATCAAAAGCTAAGAGCCTAGAGTATTTTAATTTCCCTTTTCCAATGATTCTTCCTTTAGCCTCATCTCCAAAAGTGACTAGCCCTGAGCCGATGCCTTAAATATCAGAGATATACCCTTTTTCTCCCGTCACGTGTCTGGAGTAGCCAGTGTCAAAGAACTAATCCCCTTTGGTAGAGGATCTAAAGGAAGTTAACACCACATTGCAGTGGTTTGAGTTGCTTTTCACTCTCTAGACTTGTTTGGATCTTTGAAAACCACCGTTCATGGCCAAGCCATGAGCATGAATTTTTGACTCGAAGTTCTGTTTTAGATACCCAACCAGTCTGTAGCAATGAGGTCTATTATGAACTTTCTAACCGCAATAATGACAAATGCATGCTCTTCTAACTTGCTGGTCATTTCTGTGATATGTCTTGTGAATTGTGTTGGTTAGTTGGATATTCTTCCATGGTTATTGCTCTTTCACAAAAATAATTTTATGCTTTCCTTTATCATCTCCCCCTCGACCATAAGACTTCTTAGAGCTGGAACAACCAATACCATAAACATCTCTTGAGCTTTGACTAACAGAGAGAATTTATTCTACACTATCAGTCCCAGAATTTAGCATTCTAACTAATTTACATATAGCCTCTTTATCAGACTTAACTTCATTCAATTCCCTATTTAGATTAAAAAAAAAAAAAAAAAACTGACATGAGTCTAGCATTGTCAGCAATCAATGATTCAATTCTAATCGTTTGAACTTCCAATGCTTTATTGTCTCAATGCCCTTGTTTATAAAGATCACGATAGGCTGATGCAACAGACGAATCAAGGACTTTCTTTTCATCACCAAAATTTGGAAAATCATATTTCTGTAGTTTTTCTTTTGAGTTGTTAGAGGAAATGCAATCGCAAAAGCTCTGACATCTTCATTTTCACACCCCGTCCCAGATTATCCTCTTAACCTGGAAGGAGATGTGACTGCAGCAGTTGCCAACCTTTTTGCTGGCACTTACTGCCTAACTAACTTGTTTAACCTGTCTTAAACCCTGATATATAGACATTTCATCAACATACTGAACAAATTACTCGAAACTTAACACATTTACATTATAGGGTTTCATAACATTGTTCATACATACACTTATATACATTACAACTTAGTAAGCCCAACATACAACACTAGTCCCTATATGATAGACACATGTGTACTAACAATTATAGAGTCATCAATTTCTTCAACCTGTGTCTTTGAGTGGCAGAGCAGCAACACAAACGTCCTCTAGGAAGTGACCTCTACCTGGGAGGGAAAAACATTTGAAAACATGAGCTAGAAACCCAGTGAGTGTCTAACATATAAAACATAAGCATTATACATAAAACTGATAGTAAAACTGAAAGCTTTAGCTAAAAACATAAACAACATTCACATAAACATTAACGTAACACATCACATCTGTACATAGCTGGACTATTCCTTACTTTGAGAGTGGTCCTCTTACTCAACTCTCAATATTTGGCCTCTTTCCTAAGAGTGAACCCTCTTGTCCAACTCTCTACCTTACTTAACTGCTTAGCTGGGAGAAGGAACCCTTTTTTCCAACTCTCCATGCTACTCTAGGTTGAGATGTATCACCTTTGTCCACTACCTTCCACCTAGCTTTCCTCATACTAACACAGGTTAAGGTATGTCACCTTACTCCATTACCTTACCCCGTATTAACCTAGGTTAAGGTGTGTCACCTTTGTCCATCACCTTACATAGTCTTTCTCATGCTATATTAGGTTAAGGTATGTCTCCTTTGTCCATCACATTACCTCGTATTTCCCTAGGATAAGGTGTGTCACTTTTATCCATCACCTTTCTCTTAGTCTTAGCTGTCTTACGTGCACGTAGACTGAATCCTGTCATTAGAACTCATGTCTAGGACTTATCTCTAGTACCTTCATATCTTGTAATGACCCGACCCTCTAGGACTTAGGTAAGGCCATTAATAAAATAAATGCATGCACAGAATTTAAAACGACGCTCAGTTATTTGAAATAAATGCTAATTAAATAAGAGAAATTCAAAAGACGTTTATTAAATGTAATTGTTAAAATAGTTAATAGGGTACCCATGATTCGTAAAGACTATTAAAAGTATAAAAAAAACACAATCCTTCATAATAAGTTTCAAACAGTAAAACTAAACATTAAGGGAAAAATAAGGACTCTAAATTTCATGATGCGGAAGCATAAAAACTAGTCCCAGTGGCACGATCACGAATTCCGCTGCGCCATCATCGGTGCATCTCTACACTTACCTAAAACATCAACATAAGAAAGAATGAGTATGAAATACTCAGTAAGTAACCCCACCACTGGGGTCAGGCTAGGTATCTATGTCCTCTAGATACCCGCATATGACACATAAACACATGAAACAGACAAGAGACTGAGTCCTATCCTATTGTAGTTAAGTATGCCCACAAAACTGGTGAATCCCGGAGAAAACACAAAACTGGTGAATCCCAAAGGAAGCACAAACTGGTAAATTCCGAAGGAAATACAAACTGGTGAATCCCGAAGGAAACACAAAACTGGTGAGCATCTAACTAATCAATGAGGATATTCGCACAGTCTCAACGTTCAAAGAATCAACACCGTACAATTCTAAAACATACATGAAATCCTTGGTACCATGGCTCTATCACATACACATAATCCTCAACAACATATTATACAACATTCATGTAAACCTTACATCATAATTCTATAACATACAAGTATGCCTCAACACCAGCAGATCAGATGTCGAAATATGAAAACACATACCATCACATACTAACGATCAAATGTTTAGGTGTGTATTTAAACAATTTAGTACTCGTGCCAGAACATACTTTGATTCAGGTCATACTATCAATCAACATGGTAACAATTTACCATAACATACACTCACCATGCTAGCATACAACTAAAGCCTAGCCCGTGGGCAGTTCCAGTGGTAAGATTACTTACCTCGAAGTCAAATTTAGATATTAATCCAAGCTAATGATCTCCAACCAAATAAGTCCTAAATTGAGTCCCCTAATACATACATAATACTAAATTTCCGTTATGGAACCAGGACCCAAACATACAAATTGAATCTAATGATCACCAATTAACTTACCCAAACGAAACTTGATCAACAAACACTCGCAAGATTTCGACTCCAAAATTTCCTCTTAGCAGATTTTAAAACTCAATGGATGACGACTTGGAACCTTCAAGAATACTTAAAATTAAACCATTCTTTAGTCCAATAATCAATGGGTGCCCAACAACCAACAACAAGGATCATAATGCTTACCAAACTACTTGTTGAACAAACTCGAATCCGCTGGGCAACACGTTGCGCACTCTGAAGTACTCCAGTCTTGGATTTAAATCCCAAATATAATAGGTATCAATCAAAAAGGAAAATCCAAAATTTAATGGGCAACCCAAAACTTCAAAACTCAACTGATCTCACCCAAAACTTACCAACATTCGCCGAAATCCGACGAATGACAGTGAAGGAAGGCAGTGACCAATGGAGATCGGCGACTGAGTTCGAACAGTGGGTTGGACGAGCGGCGAACGAAGCTGGGTTTCTGGTCGCGTGAGTCTGCAGCCAGAGAGAATCTGAAACAGCGGCTGAAGCGGCAAACGAGGTTGGGTTTCGGACAGAGGGGCGACGGACGCGAAACTGACCGGCTAGGCGAGATCGACGTGCGAAGAGGTGCGCGACGAAGAAGATCTAGAGGGTCGCTGCTTGCTAACAAGATTGAGCTGACCTGCACGAACGACGGCCCACGAACGAACGATCGACGAACTGGTGGCGGCTCGATCGGACACACGGTGCCGATTGGAGAGGAGATGGTCGGCGGCTTCTAGGGCACATGAAGAATTTCTTCACATTGGGGGGGAAGAAGAATAAGAGGGAAAATAGTTTTTTTTTTTAAAAAAAAAAATCTTTTTAAAGGAAAAAGGTTATTTTAATAAAATAAATATAATATAATAAAATTTTCTTATATTTTATTCCATTATATTCTATTTTACTTTCGCTCATTACACAAATATATCTAAATATATATATATATTCTTAAAATTCTTCCCCTTTTCTCTTCAAATTCCAAAATCAAAATCAAATTAATTTCCCCAATATAAATTTAAATTCTCGACCTTAACTTAAAATTAAATTAATGTGACATAAATCAAAATCTCTCCTTTAAACAAAACTGAACTTCGAAATTAACAAAATTGTCCTCGAATTTTACGAAAATACAGAATTTGAATCATGAAAAACTTGGGATATTACATATCTAGTCCTTCGGTACTGAGCTATTCATATATTCTGAGGCACATTCTTCTCTTTATATGAATTGGTTGCCCTAAGGCATTCAGTACTAACGCATACTCATGATTATTAAAATACATAACATGACATTAAAGAGAGATGCATTACTTCGGAAACTATTTGAAAATAGTTATCATAAATAGCTTTCAGTAAATGTACATTGCTAAATCATTCATAAAGCTTTTGAAAATAATTTAAATCATTTAAAGTCACTCATTGTCTTTAGCAATCCTCTTAAAGTACTCATTTTGATGTCAAACTTGTGGACATCACAACGCATTCTATTCATTCGCATTGGCCTCCCTTTTGGGACTAGTAATCCATAACTAGCTTACTTTGTCTTAGTGTGCACCCTTACCTTCTAATGTCAAGCTCACTGTGCGTTGAACACACAGAAAAATTATTAGGCCTTAACTTGACTAGGCAACAACTTCTTCACCATCGCCTATCACCATGCGTCCATGTCTTGCCTTAGGCATTCAAGCCTTCTATGTGTTCAAGCTTTCAACCGACGCCTATAGCTCATCGCATAGTTAGCCTTTATGCCAGTCATTCTGCCTATGCGCCACTTTTGGCACATTAACGCATGACCCATGCGTTCATCCGGTCGCGCACCACATGTTCTAGTGCAACCTTGCACCTAACACCTTGCGCGCCTACCTGTACAACCCGCTCACTCTACCGCACATATAAACATCCTCAAATCATTCTCTTGTGCTTACGACCTCAGCATGTGTTGCATGGTCCAACGTATATCAGTGCGTTCTTGTGCCAACTCATCCCTTGCAAGCAGCCCAACCCTTACACGTGTGTTCAACATCATCGTCTGGCTCTTTAAGTTGCTTGCTTATTCAACCCAAGAAACTGCCTGCTTGTTTGAGATTCCGAATTCAACATACAATTTTCATAACTAATTTTTCAGGTCTTTTCTCAATAAATTTCCTTCTACAAACTTGCTTTAAAATGTCTTAACAAGCTTACCTTAAAAATTTAGCTCAGAACTCCTCGTGGTTTGGCTGGAATCCTCAAATCATCAAGACTGGCTTGAGCTTACCCGAGAGCTCGACCTTCATCCGAATTCTTCACTCTCTAACTCGATTCCTTTAGAATTTCCTTCTAGCAATTCAACCCCAACAACTAGACACACTCAGGGTTTGAATGGCACTGAAATCACTCCATTTTCATCAGTGAATTGCTTAAACCCTCTCTTTGAAGTCAAGTTTCTCTTTTATACTAGAAGCTGCATGTTAACCCCTCAATGTTAAGCTGCCACCTCATCTTTAAAGAGGCAACAACAAACTTAGCTAGTCATTCATTAAGTTGATCCTTTCCTCTTGATCATAAATACAAGGCTCAACTCTCAAGCCAACGCTTCCAACCACATGGCGCGTTAAGCCTTCCTAAACGCATAACCACCAAGCATCGCATGCCTCATGCTCCTTGCGTCAAGATTGCCAATGCTTTCCAAACAATCGCACAGCCTTCCAGCACAATCAGATACCTCATCGTATACTTTCTCGCTCCATCGCATAACTCTAACGTGTTGGGTTTTATGTCCTAAAACTCGTGGTTTGTAAACAATAGAACTTATTCTGAAAGTTCAATAAGTGGTTATTGAATATTTTGTTTTTTAGAAATCCAATAAACTTAAGTCCCTTGACTATTATATGAGTACTTGAACTTTATGTGGAGATATACAAGTGGATCAAGTTCGAGTAAATAGTAAAAAATGATCTATAGTATATGAATAAGGTTGAGTGTCTTATTCTGGTAACACTATTGGATGCGGCCTACTCTGTAGTTGTTACAAAGAGTTGTAAAGTGCTACAAACGAAGTGATCCTAATTCGTTCATGTTAGGACATGAGGAGTGGAGGCATCCTGTGCAAATGAGTTTTCTGCAAGATCAAATCACGAAACCTACTTTATAATGTTGTTTACTATTTAAGACTAACTATTTCAAAGCAATGACCTAAGTAACTTGACCTTAATGTTGAGCTAACTATGAACTTCTACTCGATTAGGGTTAGTAGAGAGGTTTTTCCCTTTAAGTGCTGAGTCTTGGTCTTGAACAAGAGACCCCACCCTCTCATTGGTTCAAGAGGGATTTGATTTGTTGATTGGATCACAAATCAATTGTTCATTAGGGGATCAGTGGGACTTAAGAAACAAGAGGTAATTTCGGGGGTAAAACAGAGATTCAACTCAGCCGTTATTACGAACAACCTGTGAAGGGTTAACTTACATGGAAATCTTCATGTCTGATTTTCTTCACGATCCCATCGTTGACATACCTGAAAATCTGAACATTAAATTTTAGAAATGGATGGATAACGTAGACCTTACTACGTTGATATGAAGGAATGCATATGCTCGAATGGATAAAAAAAAAATGGTTTAATAGTTTGTTAACACCGTCTGAATAGATGAATCACGGGTTATATAACCTTTAATGAAGATTCTCGTGTGTATAGGTGTCCCTATTTAATTAAACACTAAACATTGTCATGCAGGTAATAGACACACTATATTTATGATGTTTTTGTATTTTATTTTTCCCATACTGAATATTATTCATTTAAGGTAAATGATTATACAACGTTATTGCCTTCCCCCCCCCCCCCTCGAAAGCACAACATTATTGCCATTAATGTTAATATATTAACACTTCACATTTTGCAATTTCATTTAGGACATTTTTACCGGTTATTTTGAGATAATTAATGGTTGTATCGAGTGGACATAATATATCTATAGTGAGGGGAGTTCAGCTATGGGCTTTAGTGGAATTACGCATTAGTTAACGAATGGGGGTTAGTTCGGTCTAATGAGTTCAGCCAATTAATCTCCGATCGTTGGAGCCCATGATCTATATGTCCGCGAGGTCCCCCTACTAGCTCGTAAATGGATTAGCTCTAGAGTAGTATGATAAGTTAATTTAAACTGTTCAAATTAGAATTAAACGAAATTGAAAAAATATTATTTAAATATGATTTAAATATTTGAAGATGAAATTGTGTAAAATTAATTTAATATTTGATATTAAATTGCTTAGAATTATTTAAATTGTTTAAATAATTATTTATTAATTTTACTAAGAAAATTAATTTTGTAAAATTAATAATATTTTTCGATTTTATTAAACAAATTGATTTATGAAATCAATTTTGAGAAATTGAAAAAGAAGAAAAAACACAAAAATGAAAAATAAGCATTTTCCATTACTTCTTCAATTTGCTCACATTAAACCCATCAACTTGGTCTTCATTTACTCTAAGCATGAGCTGCATCTCAGGCAGCTAATCTCTTTGCATGATGATCTGCCATATATTGAAGATATTAGAGTGTTTTTTTAGGCAATGTAACCAAAAGGATTTTTCTGAAAAATTCGTGAGAAGAAGGGTGTTCTTCATTTTTGGGTTACTGCTGTGAGTTTGTCTCCATATTCCCTTAATTTAGGCTTATTTTGAATCGCACTACTCAATCTATAATACCAAGAAAATAGTAGGGAAGATCTTTGGGGGTGGTCTACAACAAGATTCAGAGGAGATTTGCAGCTAGAATTCAAGTTTTGAGGAAGTTTTACAAAGGTATGTCATGAAACCCATTTATTTTTGCCATAGCATGCTTTCATTTCTGCCAAAATTAATGAATTAGAGTGCTTATGGATCCTGGTCACTTTCGCTGCGTTATGGTATGTTCCAACAATTGGTATCAGAGCTTCTTTTAAGCATTCAATTTACTTTAATTTTGGTGTAGTGGGTGTTTTATACGAGTTATATGAAACTTGTACTGATATGGTTGTTTGAGTTTTGGCTTTTAATTTCTCTTTGATTTCTCAATTAAATTTATTATTGGCTCTTGCTTGATGAGCTTATATGTGTTCCCAAGGGTCTGAAATTTATTTGAATTCATTAGAGTTGAAATTAAGTTGTAATTTGAAGAAACAAGCAAAGAGGCCGAGTTCTGTCTCTTATACACATCTAGATGTGTATAAGAGACAGTCATGAACCTATGGGAGCTAAGTGATGCGTTGTATTGCTATACTATAGCGCTACACGATTGTTTACCTCTATGTGGCAGCTAAGCGATGCGTCGAGTTGCTATGCGATAGCACTACGCGATCGCATACCTGTCTCTTATACACATCTAGATGTGTATAAGAGACAGTTGTATTGCTATACGATGGCACTACACGATTGTGTAGCTTCGCGTGGGAGCTAAATGATGCGTTGAAGAGCTATGCGATAGCACTACACGATCGTTTACCTCTATGCGGCAGCTAAGTGCTGTCTCTTATACACATCTAGATGTGTATAAGAGACAGGTATAACTTTGCGTGGCAACTAAGCAATACGCTGAAGATGTTATACAATGGCACTACACGATTGTTTACCTCTATGTGGCAGCTGAGCGATGCGCCGATTGCTATACGATAGCACTAAACGATCGTTTACCTTGTGCACGTGCTAAACTATCAAGTTGAGGCGTTAGACGATGACATTAAGTGATCGTGTAGTAAATGTCTGGCACTAAACGATGGAGCTACACGATAGTGTTGGACACTAAGCGATCGTATAATGTCCTCCGACACTAGACAATGATACTATGCGATAGAAGGCAAACACTACATGGTCGTATACCTTGGTCAGGCGCCATGCATTGGTGCTAAACGATCAAGCAAACACTAAACGATCAGGCAAAAGCATGATGATGGTCGTCATTGCTAAATGATGAGACTTAGCGAGATTTTGAGCATGGAGTGAGAGCTGCTAGTTCGACTAGTTCTCTTGGGGTCTGATCCGGTTCAGTCTCAAATGGTTTTTAGCTGGTCCAGTTCAGATAGCTCGGGTCTGATTCAAGGTACTTGAGTATGTTTTGGAGCAGTTCGAGTGGTCTGAAAGCGGTTCAGAAGCTATTTTGTAATAATTAGGTTTTTGTTTGCTTGTTGTTGCCAAAAAACTCAAACCATATCAGTTAATGTTTAATTATTTATGCATTTGATGTATGTTATAATTAAATAATTATTGTATGTGCATACAGTATTCCATGTAGATTTTAAATCCCACCGTAGGAAGCATGTTACATGCATTGAAAGTATGTTATAAAATGTTATAATATATAGTATGCATGTTAGGGTTTCTTTTATTTAATATAATAGTTATATTAGATATTGAATGCCTTTGTTGTTTTTTGTGGATGTTTAGCATGTCTAAAATTTTGTAAGTTGTTATAAAATTGGATTAAACGTTTAAAATCCATAACAAGGAACAGTTGCATGCTCACTTAGGTTAACCACTGGTTTTAATAATTAAAATAGGTTGTTAAACTCGTAAAACTAGGGTTACAAACTCAACCGGTATATAACCCTGTCGAAGGCTTGGGGTATTTAAGTTGGCGGTCTACGGAATACCTCCTACCTGGAGATTATGACTGAATTATTGAGCGTTGGTAACTAGTTTTATGAGCATACATGAGCGGTGTGAATTATCACCAAGTTTAAAATCCATTTATATGTGTTATACTTGGATAAACCACCTAGACTTAGGGTTTTTTTATTAGCCGAAAAGAACCTAAGTATAAAATTTACCTAAACATTTAGAACACTTCAGTGGGAGAATAAAAGTTATTAGCTCTCACGTCCTCAAGAGTTCACAATGTGAGATCCATGCTCGGCTTTATGTTTATTTTACCTCAACTGCTCCATTTGGAAAGTGTTTGCTTGGTTCAATAACAAGGTGAATGAGGGAATTCGTTCATAGTAAGTGAGTGAAGGAAATATGTCAACATTGTCCTGTCTCCTCCATTAGTTTGAACTGTGAGATTCCTATGTTGCACCTGCTATCGTTTTTAGGCAGCACTAGCTAGTCGAATCGCAACGATCCCCTCGGAGGGTTGTAACATAGGATTCGAAACAACTATGCTTCACATAGGGTCTTATAGTTCCATCTTGGGTATTGTCTTCTAGTTCGGGGACGTACTCATACCATTCTGTAAGATCTGAAAATGACGGGTTTACACTTACAAGAATTACTAAGTGTTAGTACAGATCTTGATAAAAAATGATAACTAAATGACTATCGGAATATGAGTTATTCTGGAGATAGTATTTGGTCAAGAACTGTCTTTCTTTTGTGAAGGAATTCTTGACTGCCCCTTGGTAGCAATTGTTCTAAATCACTTAAGTATCGTTGCAAACATAATGATCATGGGTACATTCTCACTTTGCTAAAACTGATTGGATTTAAAAGCAGTTCACTTATAGAATTTGTTTATAAATTCAGAATGACGAGTTCAATTATAAATTTGCCATTTGCATTGGACAAACTGATCGGGAATAACTATGTGACAAGGAAATAAAATTTGAACACGATACTTACGATAGACTATTTGTGATATGTCTTAACAGAGGAATGTCCTCCCATTCCTAGCTCTAATTCCAACCGAACTGTTTAGGAAGTATTTGATAGATGGATCAGGGCGAATGATAAATCTCGTGCTTATATCCTCGCCAGCTTGTCTGATGTTTTGGCCAAAAAACACGAAGATATGAGTACTGCAAAAGATATTATGGAACCTCTGAGAGGGATGTTTGGACAACCGTCCTTCATCTTGAGGCATAATGCTATCAAATACGTTTATAATACCCGCATGAAAGAGGGGACCTTAGTTCGTGAACATGTCCTGGACATGATGATCCACTTTAATGTGGTAGATGTAAACAACACTATGATTAATGAGACAAGCCAAGTTGGTTTTATTCTAGAATCTCTTCGAAAGAGTTTTCTGCAATTTTGTACGAATGCATTGATGAATAAAATTGAATACAACTTGACTACTCTATTGAATGAGCTACAGGCTTTCCAGACCATGTTGAGAACTAAGGGTCTGGAATCGGAAGTAAATGTTGCTTCTGTTGAAAAGAGAGGAATGTCCTCTAAGCCTGATGTTGCCTCCTCTTCGCAGAGTAAGAGTATTCCTGCAAAGAAAGACAAAAGGAAAGGGAAGAAAAAGCCTGCTGGCAAGAAAAGCAAGAAAACCGCTGCAGAGAAAGGGAAATGTTTTAACTGCAATGAAGAAGGGCACTGGAAGAGAAATTTTCCTAAATATCTTACAGAGAAGAAAGCAGAGAAAGCTAAATAGGCAACTTAGTTCCTGAAGACCGCTTACTCAGCTTGACCAGTGGGAGAAGTTGTTGCTTGATGATGATATTACCTGTTTTTGTAAATCTTGTGATGAACATAATGTACATATTTTTGTTTTGAATTAAATGTTCATCTTCAGAAAATATGTTTGTTCTATCTCATAGCAACTTCTGTTAAGAATCAAACTGATAAAATTCATTTGCAAATATTTAGATATTTAAACAACTAAGATCAAAGTATAATAAGTTTAAAGATTTCTGGATCTGACTATTAGCAAGAGTTGTTAAGACAGGTTAGACGCATTTTAATCAAAGAGTTGAGAGTACCTCAATGTAGTGGGTGAGAGGAAAGTGTGCTTCCTGGTCATAATTGAGAACTAAATGCATTCCCCATATAGTTTAATAAGAAGCCTATTGTACACTAATATGTTTACAATGATTCTCTCGGCTAAAGTGTTTGAGAATCACCTAGTAAAACTAGAAATACCAGATTAAATAACCTAGGGCAAGTGGGGGAAATATCAGGTATGGGATACCCAATGGTAAACCATGGGTAATGGATACCCTAGTTTATTGTATTTCTCTATAAAACTTGGAAACTCACTCTTATATATCAGATATATAAATTACCACTGGAGTTTTAGTCCAAGTGGGAGTTTGTTGGGTTTTATGTCCTAAAACTCGTGGTTTGTAAACAATAGAACTTATTCTGAAAATTCAATAAGTTGTTATTGAATAGTTTGTTTTCTAGAAATCCAATAAACTTAAGTCCCTTGATTATTATATGAGTACTTGAACTTGATGTAGAGACATACAAGTGGATCAGGTTCGAGTAAATAGTCAAAAATGATCTATAGTATATGAATAAGGTTGGGTGCCTTATTTTGGTAACACTATTGGATGCAGCCTACTTTGTAGTTGTTACAAAGAGTTGTAAAGTGCTACAAACGAAGTGATCCTAATTCAATTATGTTGGGACATGAGGAGTGGGGGCATACTATGCAAATGAGTTTTGTACAAGATCGGACCACAAAACCAGTCACTCTTACTTGATAACGTTGTTTACTATTTAAGACTGACTATTTCAAAGCAATGACCTAGGTAACATGACCTTAATCTTCAGTTAACTATGCACTCCTGTTTGTTTGGGATTATCTTTTGATCTACAAACAGTGAGAGTAGACCAATGTCTCTGCTCAATAAGCCTCCCATTTTGGGGATTAGACTGGATAGATAGCTGAGAATATAGGGTGCAAGACAGGCATCACTCCCACCCGATTAGGATTAGTAGAGAGGTTGTTCCCTTTAAGTGCTTATTTTGGGTCTTGAACAAGAGGCCTCACCCTTTCATTAGCCCGAGAGGGATTCGATTTGTTGATTAGATCACAAATCAATTGTTTATTAGAGGATCAGGGGGACTTAAGGAACAAGAGGTAATTTCAAGGGTAAAACAGAGATTCGACCCAACCGTTATTATGAACAACCTATGAAGGGTTAACTTACTAATCATGGTTATATCGAGTGGACATAATATATCTACAGTGAGGGGATTCAGCTATGGGCTTTAGTAGAATCACCCATTAGTTAACGAATGGGGGTTAGTTCGGTCTAATGGGTTTATCCAATTAATCTCCGATCGTTGGAGCCCATGATCTGTAGGTCCGCGAGGTCTCCCTACTAACTCGTAAATGGATTAGCTCTAGAGTAGTGTGATAAGTATATTTGAAACGTTCAAATTAGAATAAAACGGAATTGGAAAAATAGTATTTAAATATGATTTAAATATATGAAGATGGAATTGAATAAAATTAATTTAATATTTGATATTAAATTAATTAGAATTATTTAAATTGTTTAAATAACTATTTATTAATTTTATTAAGAAAATTAATGTATTTTCAATTTTATTAAATAAATTGATTTACGAAATCAATTTTGAGAAATTGAAAAAGAAGAAAAAACACAAAAATGGAAAATAAGCATTTTCCATTACTTCTTCAAGTTGCATACACTAAACCTATCTACTTGGTCTTCATTTACTCTAAGCATGAGCTGCATCTCAGGCAACTAATCTCTTTGTATGATGGTCTGCCATATATTGAAGATATTAGAGTGTTTTTTAGGCAATGCAACTAAAAAAAATTTTCTGAAAAATTCGTGAGAAAAAGGGTGTTCCTCATTTTTGGGTTGCTGTTGTGAATTTGTCTCCATATTCCCTTAATTCAGACTTATTTTGAGTCTCACTACTCAATCTAGAGCACCAAAAGGATAGTAGGGAAGATCTTGGGGTGCTCTACAATAAGATCCTGGTTGGCCGCCTGACCTCTGGAAGCTTTTCAGACGCCGCCTGTTGCAGGTGCCTATGCTTGCAAGTGGTGATGTGACACAATTAGCCCGAAGCAATGAATCTTCTATGCGTTGAATTCCCTCCGTTGCATGGTTCATGTGTTAGCACGTTTCCTGCGACACTTGTCTAATGCGTTATTGTCAGTTCTTGCGTTGAAATCTTTCAAAGTAGTGTGTTAGTTTTTAGTGATAAACTTCTTTTACATGAAATTGCCATTGTTTAAGTAAATCCATGCGTTTCTATTAAAAATGAGGAAGTTTATCATTAAAAACCATAATTGTTCTAACTTAAGAGCAAAGATAACTTGTATTTTTACAAGTTATCAACCACCCCCAAATTTGAACAATGTTTGTCCTCATGCATTCTAAAATAATTCTTTGTTATCTCCTCTACCTTAGATGTGCAAATTTCACCTCTCATCATATTAATCTCAAAGCTAAAATAAGAGTTGGGAAAATATAACTTAGATTGACGCTTTTCTTAAAAAGATTAATATTTAGTTTCCGATGCGGCAGGCTTCTCATCGCAACTCCTTTCATTTCTCAAAACATTTCAATCTTTTCTAAACCAGCAATGCGTTAGATGCTATTTCTTTTGAACAACAAATGTTGGATAAAAAGAAAACGATTATGTACTTGTTTACCCATGCATTGCTCCAGGTATCCCACTTTGGTTTTGGCTTGCCCCCACGGGTGTCATGCGAGCATCCAACTACGGGTGAGAACCCTTTACAACTAAACTCATATCTAATATTCATTCCTTTTTCAAAGTATAGTTTTTTTTTTCAGACTAGATAGAGGAGTTTTATGGGACGCGTTGGTCTTGGATACTTAACTTCTTGGCTTACACCCATGGGTGTCATGCGGGTATCCAACTACGGCTACATGCCTGTTTCAATTAAGCTTATGTCATTTGAAATTTCTTTCTTTTGAAGTAATGACATAGGAGCTGCGTTCAAAATTCTTCTTATTTTGTTTCCCTTTTTCTTTATGATGTATACATTGACGCGTCTACGCTCGGATTTCCATCATCCCCAAATTTGGAGATGAGCTATATCCTCATTGCTAAAAGAGAAACAAAGTTTTAAAAGGCTTTGAGAAACTGAAAGGAATTTAAGACTTCAAGCTTGCATGCGTTAGAAAGTAAACTTAATCTTTTTAAGAGAAGTTCAAGCCTTGTCTATTTTCCTAACGCCTATCCTATACTTATGAGCTCATATATTTGATATCATTGAGGTTAAGTTAAGCATAAGACTTAGAAAACAATCAAAGAACAAAAATAAAGTATGCTAAGGACAAACGTAAGGATCAAAGTGATAATAACTTCTCGTTCATTTTTCATATTTTAACATAGATTGCATAAACACAGCAAAAAGATGCAAAAGGACAATTAAACCAAAATTAAAAAATAACTTTATCCAAACACCCAAAGGTTCTACTATGCTGGTGCATCATCTATACGTTCTTCTTCGAGGTTCTCGTCCATGAAGCGCAAGGGATTTCTGAGATGGACTGGTAACGGAGGCAAGGCAAACATACCCACCAAGACCTGATTGATATACTGCGTTGTGTAGACAAATTGGTCTTGCATGCGTTTTGTCTGTTGCCTCAAGTAATCCCTTAATACCCGATTTTATTGTTGAAGATCTTCAATTGATGCGGCCAACGGTCGGAGTTGATCACTGATGAATGTTTTCAACTCCTCTAAGTCTATGTTGCATTGGGGTACTGGTTCTTCTCGTCCAACTGGGTCTTCAAATGCTACTATGTTACTGGACCCTAACCCAGTTGGCTCAAAGATCACTAGAAGTGGCACAAAATTTTGGATTGGACTTTGTTAAGACGAAGGAATGGAGTGAGAGAGGTCTTGATCTATGAATATGGGTTCTTGATGCGTCTACTCAGGTCTCCCTTCTAGTTGGGCTATTGGTGAGTCATGGAAAAATTCAAGTGCAGGTTGCGCGTCTTCAGCCAAAGCTTATGGCTCAGCTTCATATTCTTCATTCTCTGAACCTTCATCGTTGTATTCAACTACCATGACGCATCTTTTCTTGGGGGTGCATTTTATTGGTCGAGATCTACGTGCCACTTCTTTGGCAGGTAAGGTTAGTTGATGTTGTGATCCTTGAAGGAGACGCCTTACTGCCTTTATGTCTATCAGACCATCGACTTCTTCATATTCATCCCCCAGAGGGATGCCCCCGCGTTCGCATAATGCGCAGATTAGCCACGGAAAATATAGTTTCCCTCGAGGCTTGTTCTTAATGGCCTTGATCTAGTCCCGTATAATCCTTCCAATATCCAACGGGATGCATTGCATTATGCAGTAAGTGGCCAGGATGCGTACTCTGGATAACGTTTCATCGTGCGTTGTAGGCATGATGCTGTGTTTGATTAAATAATACCACACGTTAGCGTCTGGGTTCAGATTCCTGGAAGTAAGCATCTTTGATCCATTCCTTGATATCTTCCACTTACTTCCAGGTTTGGTCACTGTCTTTAACGCATCTTCCAATTGACCAGGCGTTGGTTGCTCTAAGATGCGATTTCCTTTTGTGTTAGGATTACTATTCAAGTTGAACACTTCATTTATCCTGTCTGCCGAGAAGCACTAACACCCCTTCCACGAAGGCGGTGTTCTTTTTCATGTCGAATTCGCTGTTGTAGAACGTGCGGACAAGGTTGGGCCAGATGCGATCGTGCCCAACACAGAATTGATTCCACCCTAGTGCGTTGATAGTTTTCGTGATATAGACTGGCAATGGGTGGCGTTCAGGGAAGAAGCCTTTCTCTACTAATATGTCACTAAACTGACGCTTCCTTCCCGTGGTTCTCTTAGGTAACGCCTCCGTTACCTCGCATTTCCCTGCCGCGTGTTCTCTTGCCTCTTTAGCAAACTCTCTTAACTCATTCTCGAACTCATTTTGGAGATTGGTTTTCCTTCGCCCTTGTCTCGCGGGCGCATATTCTTCAAATTCATTTTCCGATGTGTTGTGCCTTTTTTCATGTGTTGCACCCTCAGGTCTAGGTGCAACTTCTTCTTTTTCTTCTTCTTCTTTTTCTTTTTCTTCTTCTTCTTCCAGTATCAACCTTCTCTTCCTTGATACTCTCTTTGATTTTATAGGCCCTTCATTCGCATCAGATGGGCATGACTGCGACGCGTCAGGGCCAACTCTCCTTTCTCTACTTTTTTCTTCTCTTCCTTCATTCTCTTTCTTTTCTTCATTTTCCTTTTCTTCTTCTAGCATCGCTGCATATCTTTCTGTTTCATCCAACTCGAGTGATGCATTTGGTGGATCTGAACGCATCACTTAAGTTGCTTCTTGCTCTTGGTGGAGAGATGCTAGAAAAGCTCCAAATACTTCCTCTTCATCACGTCTTGCTAACTCTACCAAGTCTTCAAGGTTATGCTCTGACGCAGGACTGTCAGAGGCTGGGATTTGTGGAGTGAATGACGGGGTGCCCACAGGGGTGTGAGGCGTCCCCGGAGAGGATATTAGGATGGGTGAAGGTGATGGCTGGTTAGACGTGTCTGATTCCACTGGGTAAATTGTGACTAAGGGTTCAATGGATAGAATGGGAGGTGGACGCACTGCTGGAGATGGTGCAATATGGGCATAGGTAGGAAGGGGTTCATGCGTAGTGCCCACCAAGGTTATGTTCGAGATAAATGGTGGTGGGGCAGGCTTGGTATAAGGTTTAGACGCGGCCATGACGGACACGTCCTGGTCTTGGCTGGTGTTTTTACCCTTGGTTTAGGGGCAAACTTGGGTTTTTGTAGGGTTTTAGCCCTAGGCAGAGAAGTTTTGGTCGGAGGGTTTACAGGTTTCTTAGAGCTCCTTGCCAAAGCTTTCATGGAGGTGGAAGAAGGTGTAGGGGCGGCCAGACGCTGAGCAGAGGTAGCATCGCCGTAAGAGGCTTTCAATTGCGTAGGGACATAAGTTGATTTCCTAGGGCTAGGTGGTAGTGAACTCGAAAATGAAGAGGAGGAGAAGAAACTTACCGGCGAATCGTTGCCTAGGCTGTAGCTTTGATTATGAGAATCTGAGCCGAACGACATTGTTCACCGGAGATGCTGAGCGAGAGAGGGGATATGAGGTTCTAGGGTTTCTGAAGAAATGGAGGTTCGTAGGCGTAGTGAAGGAAAAGAAGAAACGGTTTGGTTCAAGTGAGGTTTTTGTAGGGGGAGAGGATGATCGTGGCTGACGTCAGGCGACGCCTGACGTCTGCAATTAATGCAAAGTGGAAGGGTCGCCTCGTTTAGCTAAAACACTAGAGTGTTTTGTGTTTTCGATACGCGTCCCTTCAATTGCCCCCAGCGTTAGACTTGTGTCTAATGCATCCAATATTTCAATTTTAATTATACACAACTTTTCTAAAAGAAAAACAATCAAATTTCCAAATTTTTTAAAGGCAAAACAATCAACTTAAAACTAATTAAACTAACAAATTCAAACATAACTTAAAATACAGAATACAAAAGAATAAGATTGAGAGAGGCGTCCCTGGAAGATGTGGCGTTACAACTGCAGAGATGTCTTGATGCGAGCTTCAACTTGTCTCGCGTAGCGCAAGAGATGACTTTTGGCGTTCCACTTCATCTTCAAACTACGGCTTAACCCTTTGGCCGTTTACTTTGAACGCATCAGTGCCATCTTCTCGCATTCATTCCACAGTACCATTGGGAAAGATCATTTTAATTATGAAGGGCCCGGACCATCTAGATTTCAATTTCCCTGGAAACAGACGCAAGCGTGATTTGAACAATAAAACTTTCTGACCAATAACAAGTACCTTCTTGCTGATGCATTGGTCGTGCAAACACTTTATCTTTTCCTTGTAGATCTTGATGTTTTCGTATGCATTCATTTGCCATTCTTGGAGCTCGTTGAATTGAAGCTTGCGTTGAACGCCTGCCGCATCCGGATTCATGTTCAACTTCTTTACTGCCCAAAATGCCTTATGCTCCAACTCTACAGGAAGATGACATGATTTACCAAATACAAGTGAGTAAGAAGACATACCTATAAGCGTTTTGTATGCTGTCCTGTAGGCCTAAAGTGCTTCATCCAGCCTCTGCGCCCAATCTTTCCACGTTGTGCTAACGACTTTTTCCAGAATTGATTTGACTTCTCCATTTGAAATTTCTGCCTGACTAATGTCTGAGGGTGGTAGGGTAGCAGTCTTTTGCCTGACATTATATTTTGTAAGTAATTTTGAAACGATGCGATTGATACAATGCATACCTTCATCGCTTATCAAAGCTCTCGGCGTTCCATAGTTTGTGAAAATATTCCTGATAAGAAATTTAGATACAGTAGACGCATTGTTTCTGGCATAGGTTACTGCCTCTACCCACTTAGATACATAGTTGCAGCCAAAAGGATATATTGCTGACCACAAGACAGAGGGAACGGGCCCATAAAATCTATGCCCCAGACATAAAACAACTCCACTTCAAGAATATTATTCAAGGGCATTGCGTCTCTTGAAGAAATATTCCCTGTGCGTTGGACAGGGTCCCAATTTCGAACAAACTCTCGTGCGTCCTTAAAAGGGATGGGACAAAAGTAACCGCATTGAAGGACTTTCGCCATGGTCCTTTTCCACCAAAATGCCTACCATAAGGAGAATTATGACACTCGGCCAGGATGCGTTGTGTCTCATCCTCTGGGACACATCAACGCAGTATAGAGTCTGGGCCTTGTTTGTATAGAAACGGTTCGTCCCAGAAATAAAACTTACTGTCATGGGCTAGCCGTTTCTTCTGCTGGGAATTAAAGTTTTCAGGGAATTGCTTGGTGGTCAAGTAATTAACTATATCAGCATACCAAGGTTCCCTACCTTCAATTCTAAACAGGCTCTCATCAGGGAATGCGTTGTCTCTTATACACATCTAGATGTGTATAAGAGACAGGGGTATGCATCCTTGATGTCGTTTTCCTGGACTTGCATTTCTTGATTTTCAAGCCTGGACAGGTGGTCAGCCACCTGATTTTCGATTCCTTTTCTGTCTTGGATGTCAATGTCAAATTCTTGTAGTAGTAAAACCCATCTTATCAGTCTTGATTTTGCATCCTATTTGCTCAACAGGTACTTGATGGCTGAGTGGTCGGTATATATGGTGGCTGATGCACCAACTAAGTAAGAACAAAATTTTTCAATACCGAATACTACAGCCAACATCTCTTTCTCAGTAGTTGTATAGTGTTTCTGAGAGTCGTTTAATGTTTTGGAAGCATAGGAGATGGGTGTATCAAGTTTCCCCTCTTCTGCCCTAACATAATTCCCACTGCGACATCACTCGCGTCACACATAAGAATGAAACGTTGCGTTCAGTCTAGTGCTATTAACACTGGAGCTATTGTCAACGTATACTTCAAGATTTCAAACGCGTCAGTGCAGTCTTCGTTAAAAACATAGGGTCGGTTCACCTCCAATAATGTGTTCAAAGGTTGCAAAATCTGAGAAAAGCTTCTGATGAACCGTCTATTGAAGCCAGCATGTCCTAGAAAACTTCTTAGCATTTTGACATTCACTGGTGGTGGAAGTTTTTCTATTACATCAGTCTTGGCTCCATCCACTTCCAAGTCAGCCTTAGATACTTTATGCCCTAAAACAATTCTTTCTATCACCATGAAGTGACATTTTTCCAAATTCAGTACTAAGTTTGTTTCCTCGTACCGAGCGAGGATGGCTTTTAAGTTATCCAAGCATGACTGGAATGACTCTATAAAGATTGAAAATTAGTCTATGAAGACTTTCACGGTCTTCTCTAGGAAGTCAGACAAAATGATCATCATACAGCGTTGAAATGTCCCTAGTGCGTTGAATAGCCCAAAGGGCATGCGTCTGAATGCGAAAGTGCGAAAGGGACAAGTGAACGTGGTCTTCTCTTGATCTTCCGGATCTATTAATATCTGGTTGTAACCAGAATAACCAACGAGAAAACAATAGAATTCTTTACCTGCAAGTTTATCAAGCATCTGATCGATGAAAGGAAGAGGAAAGTGATCTTTTTTAGTTGCTGCGTTGAGTTTCCGATAATCCATACAAATTCGCCAGCCTGTGACAGTTCTTAAAGGAATGAGTTCATTGTTACTGTTTACTACCTCCGTTGTTCCTCGTTTCTTGGGAACGCATTGAACTGGACTAACCCAACTGCTGTAGGATATCGGATAAATAACTCCCGCGTCTAGCCATTTTAGAATCTCCTTTTTGACCACTTCTTTCATAATAGGGATAAGCCTTCTTTGAGGCTCGATTGACCCTGTCTTCCCTTCCTCCAACGAAATTTTGTGCATATAATAGGATGGACCTATTCCATGAATATCTGTAAGCGTTCACCCTATTGCGCGTTTATGTTCTTTCAACATCTGTAAGAGTGAATCTTCATTAGGCTTTATGAAATTAGTGGAAATGATAACAGGCAATGTATTATTAGTTCGAAGAAAAACGTATTTCAAATGTCCGGGTAACTGTTTAAATTCGAGTTCAGGTGGTTGTTCGAGTGAAGGACGCATTGGTTTTGTCTGCCGCTCACTCAGACTTGGCGGCTCGAATTCCTTCAGGGTTCTCTCCAATGCGAGAACTTCACATACTCGAGTCTCTTCTTCAGTCAATTCAATATTGTTTAGCTGACAATCATCACTGTCTGGGAATTTTAATGCATTACGCACATTAAATTTCACCTCTTCATTATCCACGCGCATGGTTAGCTCATCTTTATGCACGTCAATTAGAACTTTCCCAGTAGCCAAGAAAGGGCATTCAAGGATGATTGAACCTCTCTATCTGCTTCATAATCCAGAATAATGAAGTCTGTTGAGAATATGAGATTGTCAACCTTCACCAAAATATCTTCAATCTTCCCTTCAGGGTACTTAATTGTCCTGTCAGCGAGTTGAAGGGTGACAAAAGTAGGTTGTGCCTCGTCAATCCTTAATTTCTTAAAAACTGAAAGGGGCATGAGATTGATGCTCGCTTCTAGGTTGCACAACGCATGACCCACATCTAATCCTTCAATTGAACAAGGAACTGTGAAGCTCCCTGGGTTCTTCTGCTTCTGTGGTAGCTTGTTGCTTACTAACGCATTACATTCCTGCATTAGTGCTATTACTTCTTTCTCACTGACTTTTCTGTTTTTCGTCAAAATGTCCTTCAAAAACTTCACCTATGTTGGCATATGCTCCAAAGCTTATATGAGTGGAATGTTGATGTGCAGCTGCTTTAGGAGCTCGAGAAAGCACTTGAACTGATTTCATCATTCTTCTTCATCAGACGCCTAGGGAATGGTGCGTTCAGAGGCACCTTCTACTTTCCCACGTTAGACGTGTTGGTTTCCGAATGGCATGTATTTTCCGGCGTTCTCTCTTCCTAATCCATTGAACATGTAATGCGTTCTTTCGAAGGACTATTGTTTCTTGGATTCATCTTTCTTTCTGTAAGGGCCCTTTCCACTCTACAACGTCACTGCATGACATTGCTCTTTCCCGTTATTATCCCCAGGTGTCTCTGTATTGCTAGGTAGAATGTCTGACTGCCTGTTTTTCCACTCGCTTGTAATCTGCCCCACCTGGATTTCCAGGTTTCTGATTGATGACGCCTAGCTCTTCAGCATTACGTCGTTCTGGGCTATGTATTCCTTCAATAGGTTTTCCAACGAAGTTCCAAAACTCGATGCGTGGCCACCACTTGATTACCATGGGTTGCCCAAACGCCTCTACTTGATTCACCTACTGCTGGTTTGGTGCGTTATCTAGCGTTATGTTCTGTAGAAGGCTGGTCATGGTAGCCACTTGAGCGGAGAGCGTGGCTATCGCGTTGGCATCAACAGAGTTAATGTTTTGAGATCTTCTTCTTCTGTCATTTCTTCCATCGTATGTGTCATCTACCCACTCCATGTTATGTTTGGCAATGCGGTCTAATGTTTTTTTAACTTCAGTATAGGATTTGTCCATCAGTCCTCCGGCTACTACTGCGTCTGCTGCCATCTGTGACGCCCTGTTTAGTCCGCCATAAAATGTCTCCATCTGAATAGTCAAAGGTAGTCCGTGGTTCGGGCAGTTCTTGACTAAGCCCTTGAAACACTCTCATGCAGCGCTCAAGGTCTCAGTGTCTTCCTATTCAAAGTTCATGATTTCCCGACGCCTCCTCTGGTGGTAGGTGGGAAGTATTTCTGCATAAACTTTTCCATAAACTTTTCCACTAACTTTTCCCATGTGGTGATTTCCCCAGGCTCTAATGAACTCACCCATTGCTTTGTGTCGTCTCGCAAAGAATAGGGAAAGAAGGAGAGCCTGATTGCCTCTGGTGTGATTCCAGGAATCACAAAGGAATTGCACGTTTCCAGAAAATGCTTCATATGGGCATGAAGATCTTCGCCACGGCTACCCCCAAATTGCCCTGTAGTCTGGAGCATTTGAAGCATAACAGATTTCATTTCAAATCTGATTCCATCAGGCGTCGGATATATGATTCCTGGAGAGAAATCATATAGCATAGGCGATGCGTATTCTCTTATAGGACGCGTGCTGTTATTTGCCATCAGGATTGGGTTCTGTGTAGCGTGAGCCAGTTGCTGATTTTGTTGTTCTTCCGCCATTTTTGTTTCCTTTTCTTGCTGTCTGAGTAACTGTTGCCTCATCCTTCGACGACGGTTGGATCGATTTGGCCAAATTTTGCGCATGAGAGCTTGTCTCCAGCGCCCAGCACAAGGCTAATGTATAGGCTACACTACCAACACTTGGCCAAATTTTCCTCTTGCTAAGCTATCTAAAATTCACCCAAGACTAGGTTTTTCAAACACTTAGAGTTTTCTTCCTCCATCTTCCTACTTTCTTTACTTTATTTCACAACTTTACTTTAAATATCCTTAATCTTTATTTAGCATGCCTATTACTCACTTATGTTGGAAGAAAGGAGTGCGGGGTTTACATCCATCAGATTTGCAATCCTCGTCGGACAGAGTCAATATATACCTTTTCACTTACTATCGTGAGATGCTTTAGAAGTGTATAAAGTAAAACAGATTGGAAGAATAAAGTCTAAGTGTTGCATTCTGCCTTGATGCATTTAAATGAATGCAACACATTGGGGTGTTAGTATTATACACAGAAGGCACATAACTCCTTATAATAATGTTCAAGTTTTCCTAGATTAAACCCAAGTATAAATCTAATCTAGGTTCCTGGAGTGTCCAGGGTCGATCACAGGGATTCAGTTTGACTAACATAGATTATGCGTTGTACTTGCAGTAGGAGGTTTTTCCTAAATAAATGTGAAAGATGTATTATTTACACTAACATGTTATGCCTGTGCAAGACAATACAAAAGAGTTGAGTGGAAAATAAAGGATCATGTGAAAATGGAATTTAAGTAGGTGGACACGCCGGTTAAAGATAATTGCACACAACTGATGTAATGTGGATGAAATGGGATGGGTTGCTTATCTTTCTTTTCATGCGTTAGATATCATTCAACACTTCTCAATACAAATAACATACAAGCCTATCTCTAGGGTGCATGCGTCTAACTTAAAATGCAAGAAACACCCATAAGTCTATCTCTAGCTATACTAGGCGTTCTACTTAATGCGGCTTAGCTATTCTTTCGAACAACTAAGTAAAGAAGCTTTCACCAAGTTGTCAAGTTGGTTTAGGTGTTGGAACAGAATTATGCATGAAGTACTAATGCTTTCAACAGAAGATAAACAATAGTAAAAGTGATGATCAAATATATGAATTTTATAAAGGATCAATGAGTCTTTACAAAGAACTATATTCAATCAAAATGAAATGAAAATGATATTAAGAGAGAAACAGAGTCAAGCCAAAGAATACAATCTCTTGTAGTTTTTTGGCTCAATCTTGTTGTGTACAATCACTTTAAAAACCCGAGGACAGAGTATCTTTCTCAAGAATAACTTTCTCCACTCCCCGGCCGGCGGTGGTGGTGGTTCTCAACTCTTTCGATCGTCTTACACCTCGGCACAACTTGTACAAACTAAAACTAAGTCTACAAATTTATTGAAAGTATGGAGCTTCTAATTCTCTCATCCCTTAATTCTGGAGGGTCTTCAAGTGTTTATAGGTGTTGGTCTCGTCCACTTGGAGGATGGGCNAATTCTCTCATCCCTTAATTCTGGAGGGTCTTCAAGTGTTTATAGGTGTTGGTCTCGTCCACTTGGAGGATGGGCTGTATTTAAGTCCATGCCCTGGTCAGCATTAAACTTCATGTTCTGGTTGGCCGCCCGACCTCTGGAAGCTTTTCAAACGCCGCCTGTTGCAGGTGCCCATGCTTGCAAGTGGTGATGTGACATAATCAGCCCGGAGCAATGAATCTTCTATGGATTGAATTCCTTCCGACGCATGGCTCATGTGTTAGCACGTTTCCTATGGCACTTGTCTAATGCGTTATTGTCAGTTCTTACGTTGAAATCCTGCAAAGTAGTGCGTTAGCACGATTTTTAGTGATAAACTTCTTTTACATGAAATTGGTATTGTTTAAGTAAATCCATGCGTTTCTATTAAAAATGAGGACAGTTTATCATTAAAAACCCTAATTGTTCTAACTTAAGAGCAAAGATAACTTGTATTTTTACAAGTTATCAATACCCTTTATTCTGTCACTTCAAGAAGGTCAGACATTCGACTTGGAGTGGACAAAACCTTTCCACTTTGTGCATCGAACAAATTTCTCTTTAGCAAAGGATCTCCTTTTATCAATATCATTCTTGTCCTCTGGACCTTCTGAGAACCAAACCCTGTATGACCTCCTGACTTGGTATTCCGAGAAGTGAAAAAGCTTAGTCTTCTATCGATTTTTTTAACACACGAGATAATTGTTTGGGTAGGAGAGAAATTGCATCAACAAGGTTTTTCATCTAATTCTTCAACTCGATCTTGTTCTTCATCTTTTACAACACATTGCAATGCAATGCTATAACTCTTTTTATCATGCTTCTCATCTAAAGACATTTCAAATGTAAGAAGAGAACTAAAGAGATCATGAACTCTCATATAAGAAATATCTTAAACTTCTTAATCGCAGTCACTTTCATGGCAAGTTTCTTGGGAAGAGATTTGAGAATCTTTCTCATAAGTTTCTCCTCTGAGATTTTTTCTCTCCAAAAACAAAGGATTCGTTTGCAAGATCAAGCAATCTCGCATTAAACTCAGCTATGATTTCATCTTCGTGCATTTTAATATTTTCAAACTTTGTGGCTAGTAATTGAAGTCTTTACATTTTAACTTTTGATGTCTTTTCATGAGCAACAGTAAGAATATTCAAAGCTTCCTTTGCAAAGATACAGGTGAAGAATATTCCAAGCTTCCTTTGCAAAGATACAAGTGTTTATCAACCTGAAGATTTTTTTGTCAACACTATTAAAAATGACATTTAATGCTCTAGAGTTGCTTAGAGAGGCTTCATCCTCAACTTCGAACCACTCCATTTCTGGTTTGAGTTCCTTTTCATCTTTTGCATTGGTGATTTCAAGGTGAAACCAACCAACGTGGACAGACTTCCAGGAACTTTTGTCAATGGGCTTCAGATAGGCTATCATCATTGCCTTCTAATATACATAGTTTATTCCATCCAAGACCAATGGATGTGAGGTAAAGTCTCCTTATTTGGTTCCTTCTTCCATAGAGACACACTAGGATCATAATACCAGAGAAAATGGTGACCCACTCTGATACTAATTGAAAATAATATAGAAGTACCTATCGCATGATAAAGGGTATTACAAACAATGTCACGACAATTCACAAAGCAATTAACAAACAGAAATATGACAAAAAATAACGCCAAAGATTGTCAACCCAATTTGGTGATTAAAACCTACGTTTGGGGGGTAGTGTGCCCGTAGAAAGATAACTTTAGTAATATAAATTTTAAGTAATTACAACATAGTACTTATCTGTATTGACAACTCTAATACAGTGACCTCTATAGAGCTCAACCAACCGTACACCTAGATTCCCTCTCGATGAGAGGCTCCCTCTTTCGGATACGTAGGCTTTCCCTAAGTAATGATATCAGTACGAACGTCTCAGGCTCCCCCTAAGACAGAGACTCCCTCTTGGCAAGACTTAAGTTCCCCTGAAATTGTGAGATTCCCTTTCATTTGTAGCTTATCTTTCCCTTCAAGTAATGATCACTTTACTCGATTAACTTAGGATCCCGCTAAGCTTGTGAATCCCTTTTCATTGATGAGGCACATTAACGACTTGAAATATATCTCTAATCTCACAACAACACAATCTTCGCAGCTCAAGAAGATTGACAGAGAATACACTTGTGATCAGAGTTTCACAAGATAAACAACACTCCAAATTTTTCGTTAGAACGGTCAACCTAAGATTAAGTGTCTTTATATATACACAACAGATGCTAGGAAGACCAACCCTAACTTCCAAAAATACTTACGGGAGAAAGAAAAGAACTACAAAAATGTTGCAGATAGAATATTCCACATAAAGAAAGTCTTTTGTAGAGACAACATTTCCATACGATATCCTTAAGCCAGCAAGATCAAATGCAGAGACAAACTTAATGATATCAGCTAGACTTACACAAATATTGCCAACACACAAAGTGAAACAGGTTTAATACTCAGGACTTTGATCTTTTGGGGCAGCTCCTCTCTCATTATCTCATTGAAAAATGGAGGGTTCACCTGCTCGATTAAAGTTTCTAAGTCCACTTTGTTTGTCTCTCGAGCCTTTTGTCTCTCCTTGTACATTATCTATATCTTTCTGTATTTTGAGGAGTTTCTGCTGCAAAAGTTTTGTTTCTGGTTTGAGCGGCCTCGACCTCTTTCTATAGTCGTTTTTTTTCCTCAATTAATCTCCATAGATCATTCTTTAATATATCCTTGGACGAAGTCTTGACATTTGATCCTTCAGTATCACCTCAGCCTCAACTACTATGGTAAGAGGAAGAGGTATGTTTGTGTTTTTCACGATCTTCTTCCTACGTTCCCTTCATAACTTTGATTTACTAAGTGTTAAATGAATATTTTTTCTCCAAATCTTTTGTCTCATCGTGGCCTTCGATGTCAGGAAGGTTTTTCCTTGTTACTTTTTTTTGGGTTTTCTAAAGCTCATCTTGCACTCCCAGAAGGCTCACCATACATGTTAGATTACGATCCAATACAGTTACTCTCTCTTCTAAAGCTGTAAATTTTGTCTCTGCCTTTTTCTCACCGTGACCGAGGTCGAGGTGGGCTTAGGGCAAAAGAATCTTT
Source organism: Benincasa hispida (assembly GCF_009727055.1). Classification (NCBI taxonomy): domain Eukaryota; kingdom Viridiplantae; phylum Streptophyta; class Magnoliopsida; order Cucurbitales; family Cucurbitaceae; genus Benincasa; species Benincasa hispida. Next base: position 54,432,878 of record NC_052354.1, read on the forward strand.
CATTGATCGCTCTGTTGTTCTCCTGGGATGTCGTTCTTGGTCAGCTTCTTCTCCATTATGTCTATTGATAACTTGTAGAAATACAAGTTATTGGTCTCTCAAAGTTGGAATAATTAGGATTATAAATGATGTAAACGCACTCATGATGAAGGAAAACGCATGAAATTGTATATATGTGATAAATTCATGAAAAAGTATCTCTTAAGTGAAAAACCACATCACTAACGCACTTTAATACAGAAATCAGAAAAATTCACCAAGTGTTGCAGACAAGGCCAATGCAAAGGGCATGCGTTTAGACCACCCGACGCATGAAAGATATATTTGGCTCATGCATTCCATGTCGTCACAACTTGCAAGCATGAGCATTTGACTGACAGCGTCTGATTGAAGTAGAATGGCAGGCGACGGTCCAGAGTATGGAATTTAATGTAGTCATATCACCAAGTGGCTATTTACCTATATAAGGAGGAGCTGCCTGCAAGTTAAGAAGTTAGCAAGTTAGAAAATTAGCCAGTAGTTAGTTAGAGAGTTAGTCATTTTTCATCTTTGCCGTCCACAAGCAAGTAGGAGGGACGATAGCCATTCTCCATCGTTGGTAACGAGGTGCTGTCGAAGAAAAGCTTGAGAGACGTCTCTTCCAACCCTTCCACCGAGTTGGTCACAACAAGCATAAAAACAAGCCAAGGGGGACAAGAGATTGAACCCTGTGGCTTGACTTCTTTCTTTTACCTTGCATTCCCATTCTCCATTCCACTTGATTGAACTAAGATTATTTGTATCAAAACTTATATCATTAACTGAATCTTATTTTCGACCATTCTTCACATCTCCATTTGTTAATTATCTAAGTTGTTTGTGTTTGTGAATCTTTTGGCTTGATGAATGCATAAATTTGATTACTTAAATCCACCTGGTCAGTTGATTAAAGTGAAAACGCAATTAGTCACTTGAAAAAGTACTTAATTGTCAAAATAGGGCTTGAAGTAATTCTAGAGATAAAATTATTCATGTCACTCTTCTATTCATTTTAACCAATGCATGCACCCTAGAGATAGGATAAGTGTGGCATCCGCATCGAGAGTTGTTGAATATGAATAAAGAACAGATCTCCAACACATCATGCATACACTTAGATTATAGTAGACATTTGTAACATTTCCATTTCATTGTCATTGTGCTTATCTAGACTTGTTGTTACCACTAGGAAATCAACACATACCATCTACGCTTAAGCCACTCATCCATGATATATTTTTCCCTCTCTCTGGATTCCTATTTTTCTCTTGCATGCGTGCCAATAATTTAGTGTACATAATCAACGCATATCAAATAATTAGGAAACCTCTGCAATAGATCCAAAGACCAAACGTGCGTTAGAGTACTCTAGAGTTCCTACGTTTAACCCTAGGCTTACCAGGACACTTAGGTTAGATTTATACTTGGTTTAGCTTAAGAGAACTTGTATGCATTAGCAAAGTATGCACGCTCATAGATCTATCATCATCCAACACATAGCATCATTTTTATACCAAGTGATAGATTAAACATCTTTTCTATAATCATTCATCCTCAGCATCATAGACACAATTGATACAGAGAACGCAACAAGCAACATCTATCCATCTCACTTGTTATCTTTAGCAACTTTTTTTTTAGGTTTACTAGGATTGTAATATTCTTCCCCACAGTTTTCCGAAGGTAGTTGAAACAGCAATCCCAAGATTAGCTTTCCCGGACAATGTCCCCTTCATTCTATGCTGACTCCGGCCCCGGGCTGGCTTTTTGGGGGAGATCTTTTGTCTTGTGAATCTCCTCTCCCTCCGCTCCTAGTCACTAAGTTGTGCCTATTCAGTCCTCGGCTCGGGGGGACTCCACCAAGAGGTTCTTTCTCTCACGTAATTTCGCCCGTTCCACTTCCGTGCCGGAGGAAATGGGATGGGTATCCTAAAAAAAAAAGGTTTTTATACATCTCAACCCCATCCTTTGGAAAGAAAAAGAGCTGACTGATGAGTGAGAGCCTTTTTCTAAAGGCTAAACTCTCATGTGAAGCCTAAAGTTTCAGGGTATGTCCGACGAGACCTATACACCCCCCCCCCCTTCGTATGGTTCCAGGTCCAGTCCTTCCTTTTTCTGAAACCTACATTTCACATTCACTGCCGACTGTTGATGGCAAAATTCAGGCAGGAGGACTCACATGACCTTCAAGTACCTTTGACGGTGAATTTTTAATTTCGAAGAAGGAAGACAACCTGAAAAACAAGAAAAGAAACACCGGTGTGGTGCTTGCCATAAAACCTCCGATGTTTAAGTCAATATTTAGCAAATGGTCAAAGCAAGCTAGAGATGTGGGAGAAAAACTTACCTTATGGTGTGCTTATGACTTCCTATTTTATAGTATGATGAATTTGAATCCCTTAGGAAAAGTAGAGGGATTTAGGAAAAGTCGATTCAGGCTGGCTAAGAAGATTGGGACTTTTTCCTCGGGTGGGTGGGAAAATGGCCCAACCCGCCTCGACCTTGGCTTAGAAAGGCTGGTTAGGCCGTTTTGGTTCAAAACCTCTCATTTTCTTCCTCTCTCAGTCTATTGGCTCGTTTCTTACATCCCCACGTCTTCCCGAGCTCGAGATTCTTGGTCTGGAAATGACCCATAACAATATGATTTTACAATTCAAGAAAATTGTAACATACGTTTAAGTTTGAGGCTAAAATTACAATACTTATGGTAAGTTAAGAGGTGTGATTTGATGAAATTAAAAATTCATGGGCAAATTTTTTTTTTTTTCCAAACATTTATATAACTAGGGTTTTTTTCAATTAAAAACAAAAAACCAAAACAAAATAGTACAATAAAGAGGGAATTTTCGGACATCATTTCGTCAGTTTAGGGCAGCGTGCAGCCCGACGAGAATTGAGCTCAAAGGCTACGGCCCAAGCTATCAAATTGAAATTGGGCTCAAATGGACCAAGAAACCAGGCCCAACTTCAAAAGTGGGTCCCATATATTTCCATTTTTCAATATTCCCAGCAAACTGAAGAAGCAAAGGCTTTATTTCAAAGAATCAAAAGCAAAGCAAAGGGGTTCTATTATTCTGATAATTTCGTTACACATTTCGTTATATCTTTCTTTCCTCCGGCGATCATGGCTACGTTCTTCAGAAGATTGGCAAACGCTGCTCCATCTCTACGCTACAATGCATTAGGAAGCCAATCAAAGATCCATTCCTCTATGTTCAGATTCCCCATTGGAGCAATCGCTGCAATTTCTGGCGGAATCTCGTATTTGTATTATGTTTCCACTTCGGATTTGGTAAGACGCCTCGAATTTCTTTTTTTCTTTTCTTCTCAGCTCTATAGAATGAGGTTGCTTGTACTGAATTCTTGCATTCTTCTTTATTTTTCTTAATTTTGAACTCGTCGTGATGGATATGGATTGGTTTGTCAGTGAGCTTCGTTTTCGTCAAATGATCGTGTGATTAGGTTTTTCTAGGATGAAGCATCTCTTCGGAGCTTAATCTTCTATTTGTAAACTTTATTCACAGGTTCATTTAGATCAAAGCAGTGAAGAGGCAGGCCCAAAAGTTGGTCAGTTTGTCTTATTTCCTCTTTCTGTAACAACTTTTGTGATGAAAGAGAGAGAATATTTGGCTCGAATCAACCTTTGAACTTGAATATCACTACTGTCATGTTTTAAAACGCGGAAACTCGTTTGAATCATGTAAAATCAATTTAATTTTTAATTTTTACACTTGTTACTGCAATTTGTATATCATCAAAATTGATTTTGATTTTTTGAATGATTAAAAACATGTTTTAAATGATTTTGAAAATAAAAAAAACTGATTTTAACCATTTTAGAATCACGCCCAGACATGTCTTTAGTATGTCTTGATGATTTTACTTTATAAGACGTTGAGAATTGAAAAGGATATTTATATTACTTGTAAGTATTTTCTTACATTGTATAATTCATGAAAAATGGTTTTTCTGCACTTCCAGCACTCAAGTCAGGTAAATGGATTGAATTCAAGTTGCAAGACTCTGCAAGGGTTACTCATGATACTCAGTTATTCAGGTACCAGATAATGAAGCATCTCATTGCTTTTTACTACCTTTTTAATATTATATAGTATCTAGTAGACATATCTTTAATTTTAGATTTCAGGTAAGAACTTGTTGTGGGCTTAGCAGAAAGAAATTTCTAAAACTACTGCCCAGACTTTACCCCTTCAAATAATGAACGGAGGCCACTCTGCTACACACTACTATTTCTGCTTTTGTTTGTCCCAGCTCCTTTCTTCTTTCCACACCAATATAACATAACCTCACCTAAGTCCTGTGTGCAGTGAATGCAATTAATTAAAAATGGGTACTTTTTTGGCGAACTTTTTACATATGCAATATTTTCTGACACACCAATTGGTGCAGATTTTCATTTGATCCTACGGAAAAATTGGGGTTAAATGTTGCTTCGTGCATCTATACAAGGTATGTTTTTCTCTTTCCTTCTGTCCTCCACCCTTCTTTTTCAATTAAACCATATGAGATATATTTTTCTTTACCTGATTGCAAAGTTAAAAGGAATATGCTTCTTGATTATTCATTGGCGTGCGTTGTTGTAAACACAGAGCTCCAAGTGGACAAGATGATGAGGGGAAAGTAAAATACGTTGTACGCCCGTAAGTCTTCTTGTTCAAATATTGGGGATGCTTGATTTTAATTTTATCTATAATTGACTATTGAAAATTTAGTATCAGTAAGTTGTAGTTTTCGAGGGTTTGGCATTGTATAGTTCTGCCAATCGATAATGGATTTAAAATACTTACATCCTTGGGAAATTGAGATTTCCAGCCAGTCCATTCCATGTTGTATGGCAAACAATATTCACTTTTTTTTTTTTTTTTTTTTTAAATTGAGATATAGCAAATAATATTCACAGTTCCAATCTTTTTGATATTCCAGCTATTTTGCTTCCTTCTTGTTCACCATCAATCCAACCCCTCTACTTTATGTTAGTTGGTCTTCGTGAAGTTATTTTATTAGCCAGTTTATTTTATTTTATTTTTTATTTTCTTGAAACCTTAAGATGAGACTCGGTTGGATTTACTGATGTATGTAATGTGATGCTCTGTATATTTAGTTTTTTTTCCATTTATTTTATATTAATCATTTTTTTCCAGGTATACACCTATATCAGATCCTGATGCAAAGGGATACTTTGATTTACTAATTAAGGTATATTTTTCTGCACATGACCTTATATATTTTCTCAATCGGATATCTACTTATCCTTTCGAAGTCGAAATTTCTTTATAAAGTGTGAAATGTTTTACATAGATTGTGGTTTCTTTCGTGTGTTTTATAGGTATATCCTCAAGGAAAAATGAGTCAGCATTTTGCTAGCTTGAAACCTGGGGATACAATTGAAGTGAAAGGGTATTTTAATTAATTTTGTCTTCCTCGTTACCTTCAGGTCATGTATTGTATATCATATATGTCACTCTCTTTTCCCATAATTGTGGTGCAGCCCCATTGAAAAACTCAAATACTCTCCAAATATGAAGAAACACATTGGCATGGTAAGAAGAATCATGTCAGATTGCTCATGAAAATGTCACTTATAAGTATATAGCTTAATTGCTGTCCAGCCCTTATAAAAAGCTCAGATACTGTAGTTGGCAGTTCATCATTTTTTGGATTTGCAATGCTGTTACCGTTAGTAACATTTAATTTCAAAGATAAAAGTCTAAGATTTCATTTAATATATTATATATTTTAAATGACAAGAAAGTCATGTGGCTTTCTTTGGAATGAGATTGACCATTTCAACTATATGCACAGGAAACTGAAAATGCAGCTTAACTGGAATTAGAGTAACTAAATACTGAAATCAACCATACGTGATATCTCCAAATTTTGTTTTCTGCCCATGCAGATTGCTGGTGGCACAGGAATTACTCCCATGCTCCAGGTCATTGATGCTATAGTAAAAAATCCAGATGACAATACCCAGGTGCGCAATGAACTTTTCTTGCAAAGTTTCTGAACTAAGCCAAAACTGACCAGTAAAGTTGAAGTCCAAGGTTCCTTTTATTGCATTTTGATGAGATTTTGTGCAGTTTATTGCATGGTATACAAGAATATTTCTTTGTTCAATCACTTGGTAAAAAATGTTTCATTCATTTAATGAAGAGTTCTAATGGAAAACCTATACTCTCCGTCTATCCCCTATTTGAAGCTTGTGAAAATGCACCCCAATTGGAACTGTTGTAGTATAAATTTTCGGCATTTCCTATGGGCAGTGAAGCGGCATTTTCTTTTAGCACTTTAATCAAACGTATGAACTTGGGAAAATTTTATGATAGATACTCGTTGGTTTTTCAATCTTCGTTTGTGCAGTACAAGCACAAAATTTGCTCAACTATAACTTTTAATGATTGATTGAGCATGTCCTTTATGCTTACAGGTCTCGCTGCTTTACGGGAATGTCTCTCCTGATGACATATTGCTTAAACAGAAACTTGACATACTTGCATCTAGCCACCCAAATATAAAGGTATCATCTGTTTCAGTAATGAAAAATTGCTGTAGTAGAAGTAAAACTATTTCCCCTTTTTTGCATGCCCGTGTTGATATATTTCATTTTCCTGTCAGGAGCAGTTTTTTTTTTTTTTTTTTTCCTTAATCGTTTCTTTGATCCAATCGGAGAGGTTTTCTGTAACTCTCTTGGATTAGAGATCTCCCTCTTGAAATTTCATTCAATCAATAAATTTTTTTTTTATTATTATTATATATGTATATGTATATATATATGTATCCCTCCCTCTTAATCAAAGTGATGGACTTTATGGTAATAAAAATGTAGGTATTCTACACTGTTGATAATCCATCAAAGAGTTGGAAGGGAGGAAAAGGATACGTATCAAAGGATATGGTCATCAAAGGCTTACCACCCCCTGGTGATGACGCACTAATCCTCGTAAGTGTTTATCGTCGTTGCTGCTGTAATACTTCAGTACCTGGTAATCTTTGCAGTTCTGGTCTATCTCATAGAAGAACCAGCCTACGCGTCATTTTTCCTCAAATGGGAAGGAAATTAAAAAATAGTTTTAAGAATCTGTGTTTCCTCTTCCATCTATGGTTCCCATTATCATAATAATATATATAACCATGCTATTGTATATCAATTGGGTAGTTTAAAGGCCAGTTTGGATTGACTTGAGAAAAAGTATTTTTCAAAAAACTCATTTTTATTCAAACACTTTTGATAAAAATTGTTGAAAATACTCTTCAAAAGTTATTTTGAGTGGTTGCCACAAACACTCCAATTTTTTCTAAAATAACTTAATTTTTAAATTAACCCCTTGGCCTGCCTTCTAGTAATTTACCAAGGACAATTCAATTTTGCCATGTAGCTGTAGCTTGCAATGATAGCTCAAACAGTATTGCTTATCTCCCATGAATTTGGAGCTAGTTAACTTCTGCACTAGGACTCTGGATGTGAATTTTTTTGGGGTTAAAAAACACTTTTGATCTCTGAACTTTCATGAAAATAACATTTTAGTCCTTGAACATCAGATGGTAACAATTTAGTCTCCATGCTTTCAAATTTGTGACAATTTAGTCCTTTAACTTTAATAAGTAACAATTTAGTCCATGTACTTTGCACTCTATAATGATTTAATGAAATTTCTTACGTGTGTTGATTGATAGATTGATTGGAAATCAAATTTATTTACAAACTATAAACATTAAGTCATTATATGATAAAAATTGTCACTTGATGAAAATTTTCACGATTGGGACTAATCGTTACTTATCAAAATTCAGGAACCAAATTGTGATAAATTTAAAAGTATACGGGCTAAATCGTTATCAACTAAAGTTTAGGAACTAAATTGTTACTTTCATAGAAGTTCAACTACAAAAAAATATTTTCCTTTTTTTTCTTTTTTTTGCCTTTTTCAGTTGACATGGAAGGAAATTATATGTTTTCTAGTTGTACTACCATAGTCATTCCTAGATTCATAAAGGACTCTCTTCCATGTGTTCAGGTATGCGGTCCACCGGGGATGATGAAACACATATCTGGGGAGAAGGCTCCAGATTACTCACAGGGAGAGGTATATTTATTTAGGATTTTCACTGTCCATGAACTTTAATTGATTTTTCAGCTATTAATACATATTGATCTACATCTTTTTTACTACTTTCTTGCAGCTTGTTGGCATACTTAAGGAACTAGGATATACTAAGGAAATGGTTTACAAATTTTAACAAGATTGACAAAATTTTATGTGAGGAAGTATTTTCTGAAGCCTTGTTAGAGTTCAGTCATCGGACCAAAATTTTAAATCAAAATAATTTCCAAGGTGATGTTCATTAGATAAAGATAATCTTTTGAAGGCCATTTTATGTCGACTTCTTTTTATACTTTTTCATGTCTGGATAAAGGGGTCGGCATCTTCTCTAATTGGGTTCGACAATCTATTTGATATCTAGCCCTATAACATAAAAAAAAAGACTTCACAGCTTCTATTTGGCAAGGACAAAGAGTCAACACTTGTGGAAATCTCACATTTATGGAGTTAATGGGTCAGCATAGTCAAGAATACATAAGTAGCATCTTAATTCTTTACCATTTTTGCTTATCAGGTATGGACAGATGTTTTACAAAATCTTGTGCAACCCAATTGGTTGAAAGCTTTATGGTGCATGGACTCTAGTTCATGAGAGAGTTAGATAATCTGTATAAATTTTAATGAAGGGAGAGTGAAATGGCTTTTTACGTGTTTAAAAAAATATATACTTTTGTACAATATTTTTTAAGCACTTGAAAAGTCATTCTACACAAATTTACATCGTTAGCATCTCGCAAGAGAGAATTCATTTGGTTGTATGTTTGCAAGATTGACCCTCGTAAATTTTAGGTTGAAAAGGAAGTGGTTTGGTGGTGAGGACTCTTACGATTTGGTTAGAATAGTTGAAATGAAAAGGTTAATACATAAAAAATTCTTGTTATCTTTTAAAGTTGGTCGGTAGGATGTATAGGTCAATTAGATAGATGAGATTGCATCTGATACCACTCTTACTGAATAAGATTAAAAAAAGAAAGAAAAGAGTGAAAAGCTCATTTAAATAAAGTAGTTGGACTAAAAAGCAATAGTAGTTGACAATTTGAAAAGGATTTCATCCAACAAACCATTAGCCTAACTTCTCTTTTAAATTACAATAACTATTAGAAATAGGGGAGAAGTAGAACAAATTGCTTTTGTATGATGATCAAATGCCTTTACATAGATTCATTATTCTCTATGAACTCAAACTCATTCAGTAGCTTTCTGAATCTTAGTTCTAAACAACAAAATGTACAGTTTCTCCATTGAAAAATAAAGGAAACAACCTGTTGAGTGGGTCACAAATGACCCAAAACTTGAACCCACAATACAATGCCAAGCTGGCCCATGAACTTTATCAAACTCCTGCGTTAATCCCCAATTTAATTAGTATAAATCAATGTAAAAAATTAATGTGCATCAAAGGAAAAATAGGTTAATTACAATGGGTAATACTTTTGAGTTGATAATTATTTTTTAAAGAATTGCAAAACATAGTAAAATCTATCACTGATAGACTTCTACCAGTGATACAGTCTACCATTGATAAACTTCGAGAGTTGATTTAAATTTTGCTATATTTGTAAACTTTTTTGCATTGTGCTATATATGCTAGTACTTTAGGTCATATTGTTATATTTGTAACTATCTCAAAAAAATATTTGTTTTCAAAGTTATTCTATTAGATAATTTTTGGGTTTTGACAAGAATAGTTTACAAGTATGAGGTGCATCTCTGAACTTCGCCACTTATTTCAAAAGTGTCCCTATTCTTTTAAAAGTGATAATATTATTTTTGACCTTCTATTAACATTTCAAAACTACTACGAAAATAGAAATCCATTACCATATTAGACCGAAAATTGAGATGGTGGCAATGAGGTAAAACATTCTCAATTTCAGCTCTTCTCACAACCAAATTCTTTCTTGCAATTCATCTGACTTGGTACAAGTCTTGCTACCCTTCTTAATTCAATTCTCATAACCAATCTCAGTCGTACTAATTTAGTAATAAGTTAGATTCTATCAAAACGATTGCAAGGGAAATTAGGAACACTAAGCGATCAAGCAATGCACATGGATTTGTAAGGAAGGAAAAAAAAAAGCTTCAATTTCAATGAAAAATATCAGATTGTTAGCTTTAAAATATGTGCTAATCACTTATCTAAACACATGGGCTGTCGGATCCTTTGACCAAATGCCCACTTGAATTCTGTCTCAAAACTTTTTTTTTTATTATATAATCCACAGATTTAGTGATTGAAGTGAATAATAACAAATAGAATTTTGATGACGAATGTCAATTTAATTGAACGATAATTGGCATTCACTTTTTTCCTTGAAGTCTAAAGTTTGAATTCTCATCTCTCACATTTTCAGTACTAGAGATGGACTCTAAAAGAGAGAAACAAGAACTAGAAATGTAATGATTTCTCATTTTCTATTGATTGATTTTCTTTTTGAATATGACCAAAAAAAAAAAAAAAAGGAAATCAAGGGGCCTTCTACTCTACCTTTCTCTGAACATTTTCTAAGAAAAAAGAAGAAAAAAAAGGATCAATATGAAATTCCCAATGCCCAAAAAAGAAAAAGAAAAAGTGATCAAAAACCATCAATGATATATGTTATTTATGAGTTTGGTACTTGTGTTTAGATGAATGCACTATATATAAATCCTCTAATCCTATCAGTACATTTACAATCTGTATTATTTAATATTTCTTTCTAATAATAAATCACCGTACTGAACATAGGTAATACACTATAACTACGTAAATCTCTATGTCGCATTTTCTCACTTGCTTTATTTGTCGGTTTCTTTAACTGTTGAGGTCAGAAAAGAAAAATATCCACCAAAAGACAGAAACTCAGTGAAAAATTACCCACAAAAACAGAACTTGCCAAGGCAACAATAATATAATTGATAAACATAATACCTTTTTAATATTGTAAGCCATATGTTTTGAGCTGAACTTCTCCAAACTATCATAACTTCTCCTTGCAGTCCTAAAAGCTTGAATTTGCATAATTTCAGGCATGTCTGATACCAATACTTTCACTTGAAGAAATGCAGCCACTGATCCCAAATTTGTTTCCACATGAGAAACTGACTTCCTACCTTCAACCACCACTTTTCTTCCTCCCATTATTTCCTCGCCGCCGCGGCCGTGCTGATCAGTTGCTTTCTTAGTTTTCCTACCCAACCAGTTATACTTGTAAATTGATGTTTTATCCATTGAACTCGTCGAAACAGGCTCACGTGTAGGTACATTCCGACCTCCATCACGAGACTTGTAAAAGGATTTGAATCCTTTCATTTGCTTGTTTAGAGTGGTCATTGTGATCTCTAGGAGAATATTAAGGTGGGTTCAGCCATATATATATAAAAGAATATGAGCCATACCAAGAGGGGTGTTTTTAAATTATGAGAGAGAGCTAAAGAAACTGGTTAGGGAAGTGGTTGAGAATAATCAAAAGAGGCAAACCATGTGATCAAGGGATAATAAATTGCTTGTCAATGCTGGTGAAAGATTTGATATATTTTGTTCTTTGTTAGCTAAAAAATAGAGTTCCCTTTTTTTAAAAAAAAAATTACGAAGGACCATTTTATGGGCATCTTTATGATTAACGACCGCATATTAGAGTACAATATCGCATTTCATAAGGTATCCATGTTAGAGATAACCTATGTCTATCGTAGCCCTAACTTAAGTCATCTTCATTTTTCTCTGCTGTGTTCTTTCCATGAACATGAGAAAAATGAAGATCACGGTAGAAATGGTCATCGCGTTAAAGTTACAATAGACATAGTCATCTCTAACGTCATATATTATAAAATGATGTAGTGCCTTTGACATAAATATATGGTTAAATTTCATATGTTTGTGAGGGGCATATCATTAATCATTTAAGAGGTTGAGAAAAGGTCATATGTACAAAAACAAAAATATATATATATATAAAAAGTATAGCAAATTTGGTTGTACTTATCTTTTCTGCAATCCACTTAATTTACTCAATTAAAATTTATCATGTGGCAAATATTTTTTAAAAAGAACTAAATTATTATTATTGTTTACTATGTTACAAAAGAGGGAGGCATGATATAAGCTGTATCTAATCATTTTTCAATAAAATGACGATTTTGTTTTTTTTAAAAAAAAATAATAATTTATGAGGCTAGAGGGTGGTTTGGGGAAAAATTGTCCTATACTGTGAAACTGCTCCAAGACAGCCTAATAGAAAGAACACCCACCCCCTCACAGCTTATTTGTAGGGTAAGGGTTCCTTAAACTGTATGGTATGTTCATTTACTTATATTTGTCCAAATTAATAAAATAGATAGCATTTTTAATTGAATTTTTTTTATAAAAAAAATGCTTCCCTAAATCAAAGTTGTGGAGAGTTTTGGAGATCATAGGATGTTGTGAAGACCAAAAACATGTTTTTCCAATTAATAGGAATATAATATATAAATATTTTTTTGGTTATATACCAATATATATGATATATAAAATTTTGTGGTTTGTCCTTGTTCTTTTTAATAAAGTATTTAAGGAATATGAGGAAGGAGTATTATTGTTTTTTATTTTTGTCTCTAACAGAAAATAAAGTATTCAACATTATTTTGATTTTTTTTTCTCTCTTTTTAAGTTATTTGAATTATGTTAGGAGAGATTTGTTGCTTTTTTATAATTATTTAGAAAAATTATATATTTGGTTTTTAAATTTTGAAGTTTGTGTCAAGTTGGTCGTGAAGTTTCAAAAGTATCTAATATTAGGTTTTTACAACTTCAAAATTTGGATTTTAGGTCTAATAAGACTCTAAAATTTCAAGTTTGTATTTAGTAATTTTGCGAATTTTAAAAAGTTTTAAAGTTTGACTAAATTTATAAATTTAAAAGTTTAGGGATCAAATAGACATGATCTCAAAGTTCGGAAGTATATTTGTAATTACTTTTCTTGTATTAAATTTCTATTGATATGTCGACATTTCATGAAATATCGAAGAAATACTCATGAGACACGAAAAATTACAAATGTAAATATAATAAAAATGTTAAATTGTTTATAAAATGCAAAATATTTTTTCATTAATTTAATTTAATTTTTATTTTTATAATTTTTCAACAAAGATCTATCGGGATTGACATGTTCTTAAAATTGAGATCTTTTCAAAATTTTGAAAATACCAAACTTCTCTCTCTTTAAAATGTCATTTGCTTTTGTTGCTTTTATATAAATTATGTAAAAATTATGCAACAAAAAGATAAAATGGTGAAGTCCTTTTTGTAAAAAAAATAATGTTAATGAAAGGGAGTCTAAATTATTCTTCATTTTATTGAAAAATAATATTATTATTTTAAATAATTCCTTAGCTTTTCAGCCAATAAATACTTGAAAACTACAATGTATTATGAACCTAAAAATAGAAAAGGCTCCTTTTTATTAATAAAATTGTACCAAACACCGCCGTAAGGGTAGGCTCTAACATGTGCATTTTCATCTTTATCCAACAAAATTGATTCTAAAATAAGAAAAAAGTGTGATGAATTTAATTATTAAATACAATATTTTTTATGTTATTATGTGAAAAATTATTATACAAAGGTAGTTAGAACCACTCTAGTTCAACTGTAATTGATATGTATTTTATCTATTAAAATTAAAAATTAACAATAACTTATATGTATTTTATGTATTGAAATTGGAGGCTAGCTTGTACAAGAAAACAAAGAAGAAAAGAAAGTTTGAGGGAAGAAAGTTTTCATAATTATTGGTGGGATTTTTTTAATTAAGTGGGATATCAATAGTTTTTGGGATATTTTCAAATATAGAAAAAAGAGTCAATTCATTTATAAATATAGTAAAATATCACTCTTTATCAACGATAGACAACGGTTTTGAATTAGAGACGTTCAAAATGATGAATCAACGTCGACTATAACCCCTAGCCTTCCAAGCTAACGATGCGGGTTCGATTCCCGCTATCCGCTTATCTTATTCTTATGATTGATATTTTATAATATATATTATAAATATAATAAATTATTTATTAATATTATATTAATGATTATATTAATGTATTAATGAAATTAATGTATTAATGAATTTCATTTATATGATAATCACAGTTTGCTATATTTGAAAATCTAACAATTTTGTCATTTAGAGAGAATGGAAGTAATTTCCTAAATTATCTTTCACATAGAGGAGCAATCTAAAATAATATTTTATAGACACTTTTTTAGATAAAAAAAAAATAAAGAAATTTAGAAATTTTATAAGTATTTTTTTCATAATTTTTATAAATAAATTATAACTTTCAATGTTTGATGAATTCTATACTTAAAAGTTTTTATCAACTATGAATTAGAATCTTTGTTTTTTTAATTATGGAGAGTGATCTAATATCATCGTTTTAACTAATTTATTATTATGTGCGATGCACGTATTATAAAATTTTAAAATATAAGATTTTTTTTCTTCATAAAGTTGTGATTTTATTAAATATTTGTTTATGCTGTTCATTTTTTGAATTATTTATATTTTTAATCACAATTTATTAAATAAACTAATTAATTTTAATTTTAATAAAATAAACCCTAAATCTCAAATCTCAAACAATTTTATCTTTTTTAGTATAACAACCGTGGGTTGGGGGATTGATACTCCGATCTCTTGGATCTGAGTATATATTAATACCGCTAAGCTAAGTTCACTTTGGCTATACATATATGCACATACACATGCGCACACACAAGAGAAACTCTTAATTGAGATGCTTACTTCTAGAGTAGTAAAAAAATAAATTAATTAAGAATTAAAAAAAAAAACTAAAGAAATCTTAAATGAATAAAGTAAAAAATTGAAAAGATACATTCCTGAAGTTGGAAATTATAGACAGATGTTTAAAAATAAGAAAAATAACACAACAATGTGGGAATAATGGTCAACCAAATATATATATATATATAATGCAACAAAAACAATCTAAAAAAATTATGGAGAAGAAGTTAACAAAATTAAAACCAAAATCAAAATATAAAGAAGAAAAAAAAATAAAGAAACTATATATGATGAGAATTGAAGATTTATAGCTATTTATTGAATAAATTTAGATTTGAAATCTTAATTTGATTTGATTTTTTTTTAATTTTTAGATAACCTAGTTCATTTCTTTTAATTTAGAAAAAACGTGAAAACCAAATTGATAGTTTTTTCATAAAAAGAATCAAATAAAACCAAAATTTGAAACCAAATTCACATGTAGATTTAATTTAGCTATTTATTGAACAAATTTGGATTCTGAATCTTAATTTGATTTGATTTTTATTTTTAATTTTTAGATAACATGGTTTTTTCTAAAATTTCAAAAAAAAAAAACGTGAAGACTAAATTGGATAGATTTTTTATAAAAAATAAATAAATAAATAAAATCCAATTTGAAACTAAATCCACGTAAATTAATGTTTGATTTAGCTGTTTAAAGAAAAAATTTAGATTTCAAATCTAAATCTAAATTTGATTTTTTTAAAAAAAAAAATAGATATCATGACTTTTTTATTTTAAATTTAGAAAAAAAAATGAAAAACCAACTTTGATAGATTTCTGATAAAAACAAATTAAATAAAACCAAATTTTGAAACCAAATCTAGATAAAATAAAGTATTTAAAATGAATTTTTTTACATTGGTTTAATTGTCAAATTACCAAGATAACCTTATCACCATGATAGACGAGGAAAAGGAATGTTTCTTCCTATAATTCTTTTTAGATAATATAGATAGATAATTGATGTGTTTATGTAATGAAGATGAACTATGCTATACTCGTATTATCATTTAAATATTGTACTAATAATAAAACATCATAAAAACTAAATTGCTTGAAACAATTTAAAACAAAAATGAATTCATGATAAAGTGCTATAATTGTGACATTGAATAATTTTGAGCAAAATCTAATAATCTAATAATTGATGAAGTTTTATAAAAATCGACTACTTTGTTTATTGATAGTTCTTATAAAACAACAACTATAATAATTTATATAATTTACAAATATTTCTTTATTTATATTGTTTTTATTTTTATTTTTAGTTCTTTTTTTTAACTTGTATGGAGATCGTTAATATAATTTACATCAGTTGAACTATACTTACTATTTCTTTACTTGTGTTTTCAATTTTATCTTTGATGAGTAAGTCGCTTGTTTAACGGCCACATTATTTTAAATTTCATTAAATAAAAATAATCTATGATATTCAATATACTTATTAATAAATTAAAATAAGTACTTAACTCTTCTAAAATGTGTACTATCAACTTCTAGAATTTCAAATTTCATAACCATGTTGAATTAGAAAAAAATAATAATAATAACTCAAAGCATGAAGTTTCATTCATTTCCCTTCTATATTATCAAAATAATAATATAATAGTATAACGCCAACATATGATTACTACTTTTTTATTATCAATCAAGTCAATAATAGTGGGTTATAGCATTTATTTTAATTCGATTAGATAGGATCTAAAATTAAAGAAATTGTAAAGTATGGGACAAAAATAATTATTTTAATCTTTATTTTAAACTTCTCTCTAAAAAAATTTAATTTTTAGCCGTCATCTATGCATTTGGTAAAGATATTTATACTTGTATAATTCTTTTTACTGAACCAATTACAATAAAAATTAATTTTTAACTTAACAAATAAGGATTCGTTTTAAAATTTATTAAAAGTAGACAGACAAATAAATCTAAAATTAAATTATAATATTTAATTCCTATGATTCGAAGAAAATTAGATTTTAATCTCTATAATTTATAATTAGAATTTATTTCTTATAATTTGGGGAGATCTTCTTAGATAATTTCTAGAGTAGAAATTATTCATGAGAATTTTATCAAACCACGAAGACCATTTATAAGATATGTCTCATCATAAAAGTTAAATTTTAATTTTTAAAATTATTATAAAAATTAAATTATAACATTCTCTAAATTATAGGGACTAAATTTTTGTAAGTAAATGTAAAGTATAGAGTGGGGATGAATAATATTTTATCTGGAAAGAATTATTTCTCACACTTTTTTGTTTTCTGATTTGAATAAATAATGTGACAATAAATTAACCATTTTAGGGTCTCTTCCAACCTCTATGATTTTTTCCACACATATTGAGGGAGACCATACTTGTTAAGACAGCTAGCTATCATCTTCCCATTGAAAATAACAATCATATAATATATAATTACTTCAGATAAACAGAATTTTGACAATGACCAAAAGAATAATAATAATAAATTGACAGGATATGTATGATCGACAGAACAAAGAGAATATTGAATAATCTTCTCTATTTAAATGAGACTATTTTTTTCCCCAAATTTCCAATTTATTCTATTTTATACCTAAAACATTTCAGACCTCTTTTTATATGTGGTTCCAGATAATATTTCATATTCAAATATGTATTTTCATTAAGTAACACTACAATAATTTGAAACATAAAAGGAGAGAAATTTAGAAAGAAGAGAGAAAAAACCGACATAAAAGCTAAATTCATGCATTTTTCTAAGGAAAAGGGAACTTTTCTACGAATTTACCCGATGATAATTTTTTCGTGTCGTGAATTTATGACTATAGATAACGGTCAATAAAGGTACAAAAGATTTTGAAGGAAAAAATGGGAAGTTTTTTTTTTTCCATATTATGACAATTTTTTTGAGTCATCAGTTAATGACTAGAAGAAAAAATAGTTTTGGCAAGAAAAATGAGAAGTTTTGATTTTTTTCGATAATTATAAATAAAAAAAGTGTCTGCCTGTAAAAATGGTGATATGTTTCAAAGAGGAAACAGTTTTAATATAATGTAATATAGAAACTATAATAGACTTAAATTTATATGATTCTGTATATAATTGTAAAAAATAAAATGTTTATTGAAAAGGGACAAGATGGGGTATGTGAGGATGAAATTTTTAAACATGGGTCATGTCTCAATTAGTGGGATCCAAATTCGAGTAAAATGTCAGTGAAAAAGAAAAGAGACGAAGTACATAATCAATCCAATTATGATATAATTAAAGTTGCATATATAAACTTATATCCTCTTATTAGTCCCAAAATTAATTTAAACGGCTTGACTTTGTTTGATAGTGGGGGAAGGAGTGGAAAGAAAGAAATGTCATAGTTTCGTCAAAACACAATAATTTTGAAGGCAAAATTGTTGTTATGTGGATTGATTTGAAATTGTACCAAAACTCTTAACGAATTATGATAATTACACACTAAATTATGATGAAAGGACAATTCTATAGATATAAATTTGAAAATTAAATCAAGATGGCTATAAAAATGTATGATTGTGCTTTTAGAATGGATTTTGGAAGGTAGAAAGAACATTCATTTTCACCAATAATTATGTATTTTTCTTTCTATAGATCAAATGTGTGTAAAAATGTGGGTCTCCTATGTCTTTCAAGAGAAAGATTGAATGGATGAAGTTAGAGTGTGGCTTAGCTTAGTCCTTATCCTTGGCATTAATTTTAGGGTTTTTCCAAATATGTGATTTTGGAGTTTGAAGCCCTCCTTTCACTGGCTAGCCACATTTATAGGAGTCTTGTGGGCTTAAAGCTAAACATTATCAAACCCTTCATTGCAAGTTAATTACAATTTTAGTACAATTTTTGTCATGTATAGTTTGTTATTTACTAGTTGGGACCCTATCAAACATGATTTCACTTTTATCTATAACTATATGTTCTATGCTAACATGTGAAAAGGTCCAAATTTATAATCAAATTTTAGTTTGCAAAATATAACTATTTATTTCATTTAAAAATAGTAAAAATAAGATAGGGTTTTAGTGAATGGCAAATACGAGGTAAAACTATTGTTATTTAAAACAGTAATAAGTATCTCGTCTATGAAGTGACATAAAATTGAGATTTGAAACTAGCGGTATGTTCACTAATAATATTAAAATAAATTATTCCAAATTTGTTATCATTTAAAATTTTCTCATTCTATTACCATAAATCAACTGATTTAGGTCAAAGTGAATTTAGCTTAACTAACATAAAATATGTATTAACGATGAAGATATTTCTGGTTTGATTCACTCCACTCTTGTACTAAAAAAATAACTAATTTAAGTATATCATTTGGATCAAAAGGTTATCAATTGTATCTTCTATTTAAGTTTGGAATCTGACAACAGTAAGGAAAGATCTCATTCTCATGAAAGGCCATGGTAGGGCGAGGCCAAGATGGCTTTCCTGCTCCCCATTTCATTCTCCATCTGTGCCAAATTCTCCATTTAATTTTGTGGGGATTAGATCAGGGATTCTCTGATTTTTTTTCTATTTAAAAAAAATCAATTAACATAAATAACTATTATTAAAAAGTTGAAATTAAATATTTAAATTTCTTAATATTTTCTATATAATTGGTTCGACCTAAAAATCTTGAATGTAAATAAAATTACTCAAGTTTTCTAGTAGAAGAGAATTATTCGCACGAGATTTTTGGAGAAATTTAATTCGTGGAATTTGAATTTTTATATTTGTATTAATTTTAGTGTAGCAAATACAATCTCTAATATAATAATTCTTTGAAGCTTTCAAAATAAACTTTAATCTGTAAGTTGGTTGATCTTCTTAGATTATCGGCTTTCGGGCTTATTGATCTTCTTGGATGATCAATCTTTAGGCTTGATGATCTTCTTGGATGATCGGCCTTTGGACTTGATAATCTTCTTGGAGGATTAGTGTTCGCACGAGGCTTCCGGAGAAACTTATTTCATGGAGTTGAACTTGATTAGTGTTGATCTTGATATTGATTTGATGCGATGTAGTTCAATCTCTAGTACTTGATTCTCTTATTTTCTTTCAATCGAATGCGTACGCTTGATTTGAGGAAGTGAAGTGCGTGATGATCTTGGAGTTGAAGTCTTGGAAGAATGCTTGTATCTCCAAAGGAATTCTGTTTTCAGGTGTGGTCAGCTTTAGAAGTCAGAGAGTTTTCTAGTTGTTGGGAGAATTCTCTTTAGGTGTAGAATTTCTGATTGAGCTTTTCCTTGAGTTTGAGGAGATTGAATCTTCAGCTTGTAGGTTGTGAGAATACAATCAGTTTGTTGAAATCTTCTAATCTTCAAACCTTCAAATAGTTTAGATCTTTAGTTCTTTAGAATTTGAGTGTTTTAGCCTTCGAAATTTTGAGAAGCTTCAGTTTTCAGTACTTGAGAGCTTGAGAGCATTAGTTTTCAAGAATTAGAAGCTTCAGTTACTTAGATCTTGGGAGCTTAAATCTTCAGAGCTTTAATATGTCTTTTGATGAGCTTTGATATGTCTTGAGCTTGGAATTGATCTTCAGAGTTTTAGTATGTCTTATGATCTTCACAACTGCTAACTTCAGAGAGCTTTGGCTTTTAATTCTTCCAACCTCCTCCCCAAATGAAAGATAAGCCCTCTATTTATAGAGATTTTTCATGGGCCTTACATGTATTTGGGCCTAATTACTCTATTGGGCTCAAATTGGGTTTGGGCTAAAGTAATATACTTGAGCTTAATCTTTAATTTAGCTCAAATTTTCACCATGGATTTGAATTGGGTTGGGTCCGAGCGACTTTAATTACTTGGCTCGATCCAACTTATAATTTTTTCAATAGACTCGTGCTTTCATTGATGATGTGACAATTCGTTATTCACCGAAATTTCTCATTCAACAAGAATAATTAACAATTAAATTATTTATATATATAATCTGAAATGTAAGTATGATATTTATTTACTACTAATAATAACATATTCATTGTCTGGGTCATTAAACAATAAAATTTAAAATTTAAATATAATATTTCTATAATAACAATAAAAACATAACAATAACTACTCTAATAAATTAAAGAAGAGGCAAACAGAAGAATTCATTCTCCGTCCTACTTTAAGGTAAACTTTTTTTCTTCACTTATTCCACTCAAAAATAAATCTTTCCCTCGTTAAGGGCGAGTCCTGCGAGAAAAATGAACATCTTTAAATCATAAAGGAACGGCCCGGTCCTTGTATGGCCACATAACCGGAAACAAAAAACCGGTTTAACCAGACCGGCTTTCCGGTTTTGAAATGATGGTTATAGGCTCAAGTCATGCGAGCCAACAGACAAACCCGGAAGGCCACTGCTTCACCAAGGAAGACGAAGATGCTCCGGCCGCCGTTTGCAAAGCGCTTTTCGAATCTCACATCTCTCAGTTTTCTGCTTCGTTTCAGTCAATATGTAATTAATTTCTTGATTTTTCATCTCCTCTTGTTTTGTTTTCTCTTCCATTCTCGTTTCTCTAATTTGTTTTGGTATCTTTAGAGGGAAATGCATAGCAGAAATCGGAAGGCCATGGAGTTGATTGCCAAAGGATGGAGTGCTTTGAAGGAAGTCGATAGAGTTATTGATTATTGTGAGCTCAATGATCGCCGCCTCATCCCCCTTCTTCGGGTAGTTTCTTTGAATTATACGAAAAAGCCTGTTTGGTCGCTGAAATAATCGTTAACGTTACTTTTTTACAATTGCTCATAAATCATGTAATGTAATTTAACTAATTACTAGTGTTTTTATTGTTTATATTCAAAATTCATGCAGCTCGACGTCCCCACTGAGTTGTATATAATCCTTGATTTTCTTGAATTTTCCTTTGATTCATATGTTTTCAGGATTTACTGGAAACTTAAAGTGCTCGAGTTCAAATTGAGTGTTATTTCATTTCTTTCCTAATTAATATTAGTTGATAGTACATTTGTTGAGTTTTATGCTACTTCCCAAATAGATTAGTCCTGTCCTAATTGATTAAGTTGTTAGCTCAAGCTTTTGGGTTATCACCTTATGCTTTTAGGTTTAGTGGCAGCTAAACAATTTGGTTGTGTCTGAATAAGAAAAAAAAGTATGCCATTGTCCAGTAGCTAATGTGATATTCTTCACAGAACAGTGGCCTTCTTTTGCTATATTAATTATTTTGCATTTTCTATCTACTTTGTCTGATTTCTTTCTGTCATTGGGATTACTTTCTCACAAGATGGACGACATTGTTCTTCTTTGTCATCTTATCAGACAGCGAAGGAAAATTTTGAATTGGCTCTTGAAGTTGATAATTCAAATACCCATGCTAGGTATTGGTTGTCAAAATTGCATTTGAAGTACCATGTCCCAGGGGGATGTAAAGCTGTGTAAGTGAGCCTTGTACTTTATTTCTTGAACAATACGTTATTGGGAATTTGGGATTACTGCTGTAGTTCTTGACTTTTGTGTTCTAAACATTATTGCTGCAACATTTGAGGTAAGTTAGGTTGGCATATGAAAGAAATTCAGATAAACTTTTTCCTTCTGTCCGAAAGAGAATATTCATCCGGACTATTTTGATATTGTATTGTCTTTCAAGATCAATGTTTTAAAAGGCTAAAGGAGGCCTTGAGGCTTTTACTCTTCAAAAGGTGAGCCGTAAGCCTCGAGACATATGAGGCATAAGCCTCAAATATTGAATTAAAAACATTTTGCAAAACCTAAATTGGTATGACCAAGTCTTGCTAAACATGATAGTCATATAACTGTAAAAAGAAGCGTCACCCTCACAATTTTCAGTCAATAAAAAATTCTAAAGGGACATCTTCATCATCTCTACTACTACTATTATCATTAATAGGATTGATTTATACTATAAATGTTTGCCTTCAGTGTTCTCAAGGTCAACAGTAAAAATAGTCTTTGTTCAAATAGTCACATCTCTCGAACCTTAATATTTTTTAAGAATTAGGCAAATGACTATTATTTTTCTAATCACTAGGGGAGGCATAGAGATTTAAGCCTTAATGCGTTTTCACAAAGGCGCAAGCCTCTTGTGGTTCAACAAAGGTGTAAGTCTCGAGGCTAAAACTTAGAGCCTTGCCTTGAGGCAAGTCTTAAGGCGTAAGCCTTGATAGCGTTTTAAAATATTATTAGGATTTTTGTCTAAAATTTCATCAGAATTTAAAGTCTTAACCATCTTTTTTATACCTTCAAATGTTTTAATATTTACTTTCATTTGTTCCTTGCCTGTTTCAAATCTCAGAAAAGTATGAAGTAGACAAACTGATTCATTTGTCTTCAAGTTTTTGGAATTTATTTTGGATCTCCATGGCCATGGCATCTATTAGATGCCTGCTGGTTTTTTGTTCAGGGACACATTTGACTCTCCTTTTCTTCTTTATTGTAACAGAGGAGCTGCATTATTGGTTGAAGCAGCAGATATGGGCGATGCAGATGCACAATATGAACTTGGTTGTCGTCTGAGAGTTGAGGTTAAACTCCTAATTCTTGTTGTTAGTGAAATGCGCTGTCCAATCTATAAATAAGAGCAAAGTCTTAGGCTTTTTTTAAAAAGAAATTTGGTTGAGTTAAGTTAATTAACTTCTAGCCTTCTTCTTGGGTTAACTGTGGTTTTGTTTTCACATCACTAACGAGACCCGTTCACTGAATACTAAATTTGGAATTCATTTAAAGAACTCACTCGCAGTTGAGAGAGACTGTAATTGATCATATACTGCTGTCAAATTCCGTTAGAAACTTGTTTGTATGCCTAACCATATGAGTTATTCTCACGAAGTTAGGTGTAAATATCGTTTTTTGCCTACTGCTTGTAGTCATGTTAGCAAGTTAAGTATTCACACTTGCATGCTTGTGCTTGTTTCATTAACGATGGTGAAATGTTTTGTGTAGAACAAATATGTACAATCAGACCAACAAGCTTTCTATTATCTGGAGAAAGCTGTTGACCAGGTATGACTCCTAATTGCAGGCTTAAAGAGATCGTATCTTCAAATTGTGCATCAAACCTTACCTGAACTTGCAATGTTCTAGCTACATCCAGGTGCACTTTTTCTTTTAGGTGCAGTATATCTGACTGGAGACTGCGTGAAGCAAGATATTGCATCAGCATTATGGTGTTTCCATCGGGCTTCAGAGAAGGTAGTATAATGTCTTCATTTTATCATGATTAGATAGCAATTTTATGGTGCGTTCTTTGGCACTGCGTTTGCAACTACAGTGTCCAGCCTAGTTCCAGGCAAGCACCGGATATTCACCTCAAAAATCAGGGTTCTTTTGCATTTGCCCCTGTGTGCGCCCTCCTCGATGTATACTGTTTTCAGTTGATTCTTTTGAAAATCATCAATCCGTGATCTTTTCTATAACCTTTGTTCTATTTTGTTCTTTTTTATTACATCATTGTATTAATCCTTGGTTTCTTAGTTATTCTGATGGAACATTGTTGGAACATTTCTGTTTTAGACAGCATCTTTAACGGGTATAACTTCATGGCTTCTCATGTTTGCAGGGTCATGCCGGTGCAGCTATAGCATATGGATCTCTTCTTCTCAAAGGTAAGAATTCCTTTAAGTCCACAGGCTGGAATTAAATCAAAGTATTTCACAACGTTCTTATAAAAATGAATAAATAAAAACTACGTGATTTTAGATAGGAAATTGTGAAGTTTCCATGAAAGCTACATACTAGATAATTTTACAGATTTCAAGTTCTTGCCAAATTTTCTAGCTATCCCTTTCATCATTAGTCATTTGATTTGCATGACTTAGGTGTTGAAGTACCCGAATCTCTAACAAAATTCAGCTTAAAGAACGGTTCAACCAGAAAGGCTAGAAAAAGCCCGGATGGTCCAGTGATGAATTCAGTTGAGATGGCTAGAGAACAGTTCAATGCAGCAGCAGTCTCAGGGTGTGATCTTGGGCTCAAATGGTTAAACAGAATCGAAGAGGAAGAAAAGAGTTTGTCAACTGAATCTAGATGAAGATATCGACATTATTTTCGTCACTGTAAGCATGCTAGAACACAGAATATACACATTTTAGGATTGAATCAACCCGAGCGAATTAGACTCCTTAATGACGAGTTTCCCTTGGTTTTAGTACATTAAACTGGATTAAGGATTATGTATGTTACATTAGTAGGTCATTTATGTTAAAATCCTCTGTGTATTTATTACAAGTAGGCAAATTAATTCCTTGATTTAGGTGCATCATGATACATATAATAAGGCATTGGATAGATTCTGTTAATAAGACTTTCTAAATAAGGATCCTAATGAAGTTTTTAAACTTTCAGCTGCATAGTATGTATGAGATTACTTTGACATCTCCAAAGGTCTTTTCTGACTGTTTTGTTTGGGAAATGGGTTGATCCTCGATTTTAGGCGTGGTCTTTCTTTGGCTATACATACATTTTCACAAAGAAACTGTCCAAGCCTAATTCTTGTGGATCTTTCATCACAATAACTATGATGATAATTACAATAGAGAAAATGCCAATTCAAATTGAAAGTATTCAAGACGGTGTTATTGCATGGATCAGAATTCAAAAATGACATAATAGGAATATTTCGTTACCGAGATTTGATAATGAGTTATTAATTGAGAAAATGAACAAAAAATGGCAATTGGAGGAGAACAACTCCTGAATGTCCTAACAAATTCCTAAGCCTAAGGAAGCATGAGATCTTTTGAAATAGATTCTTATAGTACTTTTTAATTTTTTCATCGTTGAATGGATCCATTTGAAAATAATTAGATGCTGATAAAATTCGAAAAGATTGGCGTTCCTTATTCCTATTCAAAAATGTATGAATAGTTCCTTGATTTTGACAAAGGGATTGTTGAACTCTTGCCTTAATAAAATGAATTGATATTGGTATGATCTGACTCATTATTAGAGATCAATCCTGAATTTGACGGATCGTTCATTTTTCTAATATACGAAATATTATCGATTTTGTTGGCTAGTGTGAAGAAAAAGAAAGAAAAGCGTTTCCGGCCCAAGGATGTCCCCACATAAAGGATAAGATCCATTTCTATCTATATAAGATAAGAGATTTTCTATCTATATAAAAAAAAGAGATTCTATATCAGATCACGGCTCCATGTGCCAAATATTTCCATATTGATATATATTCCATTTTTGTTAGAATGAAGACGAGAACAAGACTTTCATTTACAGTATTGAGTGAATAATATCGATTTAGGTCATGGTATGGATCAATCATCAAATGATTTGGATATTTGAAATCAATTAGAAAGAACGGACTGTCGAAATCATAGAAAAATAGTAGACTCGAAGGCCTTGCTATGAGGTGTTTGAAAATAGTTGAAGTTAGTTGAATAGGAGGATCACTATATCTTAGATGTTATTATCTTGAGAAGACGTTTAAATATCGATTTGAGTGTAGCTTATTTGGTGAATAAAAGTATATGCTTTCGACCAAGTGTAATTCAATTAGTGGTTATAAAAGCATGCTTTCAATTAAGATATCAAAAGTTTGAATTCAAATAAATAAAGAAATAAAATAATAGGGATATAATATACAATTTTAGTGGAAAAATTCAAAAGCAACCCGAATATGTAAATAGAATTATAAAAGTATAAAGTAAAACATGTATGTTAATGGTATATAAGTACGAAGAATTTTTTTTGGTAATGCTCATGGTTAATTAATCTAGTCAAATCACTTTTCAGTTACTCTAACAACTTTTAAAATTTAAATTTATTATTTAGTTTACATATCTAATTCATTTCTCATCCAACTAAATTATGTATCCTAGTTTTTAAATGAATTAGTTATATGCAACCATTCTTTAAAAAAAAAAAAAACAAATAAATAATTCAAGAATTTTTTTAATTGCAACTATTTGTCTTATACTTTAACAAATAATCAAGCAAATAAAAAATAAATTTAAGTTGAAAGCACATATATTTTAGACAATTATTTTAAAAAATTATAAATTGTTAACAAAAAAAAATAATAATAATAATTAACCATATGTTTGTTTGAGTTGTTATATCTACATTTATAAAATATTGTAATCTACTTTTTCAAGTTTAAATCTAATATTCATCTAACATCGATTTACTTCATGTTACAATTGTTTTTTTTTTTCTTGAAACGGATATTCATAGAGAACTGACAAAACAACTCAACAACCAACTATCAATTCCTTTCAAGAATGAGGGATACAAACGAGAGGGAAAAAACGGTCTCCAAGGAGAGGAAATTCTAGATGGAGTCAAAGTTACTAGATTATGAACAACTTTGTTTTTCTCTCCATGAATTTTACAAAAGTAAGAAACATTTACAGAAGAAGCAAGATAGAGAGTTTCATCAACAAAATAAAATAAAACTCTGATAATTTAGAAGTTTCACAATTCAAAAACTTGATGACTTCGATTGAATCTGATTCCATCTCCACTCATCTCCACTAGAAGATTCTGCTCATCCTAATAAACCAAAATGTGATTTAAGCCATTAACAATGGCTTTAGCTTCTAAGACTTTGATCGACCAATTGGTAGACATAGGGATGCATCCACTACCAATAGCCGATCATTCCAATCACGAATAATCCCATTGATCTCACCACTCAAACCATTCTTTGACCCTACGACATCAATATTCATCCTCGAATAACTCTCTCCTGATGGCTTCATAATGCAACTATTTTTCTAAAAACATAGTTACTAATAATTATTTTAAAAATTAAAACAATATCAAACTAAATCAAAATAAAATTTTGAACCCACAACAAATCAAAATTAAAAATTATCACTTAGAATGAAAAAGAAAAATACTAAAGAAAAAATGGGGGAAAATTAGTAGGAGAAAAGGGTATTATAGTACTTTTGCATACACATAAAAGGAAGAAAACTGCTAACAAAGGAAGCAACAGAAAATCAGAGCTTATTAATAACTCTTCCTTCGACCTCCAATAACCCGAAAAACTAGGGTTTTGAGTTGAATTCCAGGGTTTTTGCGAGGTTGAGGAAGAGCTTGATGGAAGAAATTGTAGAAGGCGTTAACTCCATGAACTTGAGTTCCGATTCATATGATTCATATAAGAAGAATCGGATTCAGGTCTCCAACACCAAGAAACCCTTGTTCTTCTATGTCAATCTCGCTAAGGTTTGCTATTTCCCAATGTTTCGATTCCATTTAACTGTATCCAGTTTAATTATACTATTTTCGTGTTTCTGATTTTCGTTTTTGGTTTTCAATGTAGAGGTACATGCAGCAGCATGATGAGGTTGAACTTTCTGCTCTGGGAATGGGTAATTTTGCTGCTTTATGCTTTTATTTTGTTCTTTAAGTACTTTTATCGACTTTAAATCATGAACCCTAGAACAAATGGAACTGTGTAATTGTATTTGATTTGAAGACTGCCGTAAAAGGACTTTAAATGCCGAGTTCTGGGAATATCAGTTAATGATGAAGTGAAGTAATGTGGAGTTTTTTGGTAGCTTATATTCAACCTTCGCCTGAGCAATTTCCTATACGTTTGTTTCCTTTCTTGTTGCCAATGGCCATTTGACTCTCTTTTAGTCTTCCTTGGATCTGACGAGCTCAATACTTCTTATCTCACTACCTGGATGCTATGCCGCAGTATCCGGATTAACATTAACAATGCAAAGTGAAATTGTTTCTTTTGTATCGCTTTCCATATTTCATTTATCGATGAAATTGTTTCTTATCCCTGAAAAAAACATTAACAATGATGAATGACGTAAAAAATTGGATGACTGGGGGGACATGAGTATTATTGGAAATAAATGGACTGTGAATGATGTTTTGGAAAAGTTTGGTAGGCATATATTAATATCATCTTTGTTAATATCAAGTTTTTGGATGATTGATATTCACCTTGTATTCAGAACGAGGCCAGCAGGTTTGGCTTTAAGAAATTTTGTTGAAGATTTTTCCTGCATTGGTTACATTTGGTTTTTGGTCATTTATCTATTTTACCTTTCCTATGAAAGGACTTTATCTCCATATCCTCCATTAATAAGGGTATGTACTTGCAACGTTTTGCAGCAATTGCCACAGTTGTTACAGTTGCCGAAATTTTGAAAAACAATGGATTGGCTATTGAGAAGAGTAAGATTTCTGGCCTTCTTACTTTCAGACAAGAATAGTTACTTTAGTTCCTTTTAGTGACTTGTATTAAATTTACAGAGATTGCAACCTCAACTGTTGATATCAAGGATGACTCTAGAGGAAGACCTGTCCAGAAAGCTAAGGTGAAGATTACTTTATGTATATTTAAGATCTTCTAGTAAGTAAATACTTGACTAATACAAACAAGGGATTTATTTGGTATGTAGGATTTTTTATAATGGCTGATTAGCGTAATCATATGGTTCAATTTGCATTTAGACATTAAAATAACGACAAGACTGGTCTGCAATGCTTAGTTCCATGGTCTTGGTCTATGTTTGTTTTGTATGACAAGGAGATTGAAGTCGTAAAATTCTTTTATAAATTCATTATTTGTTATTAGTTATACCTGTTCATGTTAAATGAAAAGGTATTAGATAGCGGTCTTCTATTACCATGGGAACTCAATGAATTTGTGATTCTTTTTCTCCAAGAGCTTCTTGAATAGTTATTATTATAACTTTGGCCTCATCAGATTGAGATATTGCTGGGTAAAACCAAAAACTTCGATGAATTGATGGCCGCTGCTGCTGAGGAAAGGGGGGAGATAGGTGATGCAGACGAGCAGAGTTAAAAGATGGATTACGTTTGCTATATCTTTTTATTTTAGCTATAATTTTGTTAGCGATATCGAATTTTCCTTCAATTATTTGTAGCTCTTTACAGATACGCTAGAAGCTGAGGCACTATTTTATTTTCATTGTGAGTTTGTTCATAAATTTCGTTTTAGGGATCTTCACAATTTATTTGGAGTCTTTCTTTTACCATATAGGAAACCAAGTTTTGTATTCTTTTTTGCTATCTATCATCTGCTTTTTTTATCCTTCTTTTCACAAATTTTATTTTCCTATATGAAATTTCCTTGCCCAGACATTTGAGTGTTGATTGTGATTGGCATATCAAGAGTAGATATTGAAATGTAATGATGTTGGTGTTGAAGCAAATTTGAGAGCATTTGAGCTATTTTTATTACATGTAATATTGTCAATGGATGAGAATGTAAATTAGACATGGCCCAAGTGATTGAATGTTGAGTTCTATATTTCATTTCCACAGCCTAAATAAATTATTCCTTACAATAGAAAGAATAATCAGGCCTTGCCCTCTCATAACTCTTCCTATCCTTTATATTAGGTATAAATTAAGAGTACAGAAATTTTCATTCCCTAATCATTAGAGGTTAAGACCAGCAATCCCAATACACCAATAAGTATGTACTGCAATAACAATGAAACAGAGTTAGTAAAGAACACACTTCAATACAAAATCTGAAATCAAGCCATATTCAAAATTGAATTTGGAAGCAAACTCTCTATTTGGGGATGGGGAGAGAGGAGGAAAAAAAAATCGAAAACCATATGCCCACCTAGTCAGTCTTTTGGCTATTCTTTCATTTTCCCCCCCGCCCCCTAATATTTAGTATATTAATAATTAATAATTATTAGGAAAAAAATATCTTTTTGGTCTAATTTTTATTTGGTCCTTAAGTCCCAAAATGTTATACATTTATTTCGAGTTTTGTTTCAATTTAGTCTCGAGTTTTAAAATGTTACAATTTTATACTTACAATTTGGTTTTCATGTGTGATTTTACACTTTTAATCTTGATTTTTCATTAATTAAAATTTGAAACAAAACTCAAATCTCAAGGTAAAATTGTAACATTTTGAAAATAGAGACTAAATCGGAACCAAATTAAAAAACTTAAAGACTAGATGTAACATTTTGGAATCTAGGGACCAAATGGAAATTAAACCCAAAATATATCTTTTTTCAAGTATTAATCAAGTAAAGGAGTGTAGATGAAAACTTGTGAGTTTCCAACAAGTTCAAACCTTGATTATAGGCATGTCTGTCATGATAATTGTTGCATATCCAACATACGGCAAGAAACTGCAAAGAAGAACAAAATTTTGATATCAAGAAACTGTCTTTCTTAGCCTATTTCTAAACAGCTTGTATAAAATAGAGCCTTGATGCATGAAGTTGACGACTATGGTTAAAACTCGGAATAATAAGAAGTATAAGCACGTGCAGGACTCGTCGTTTTATCATTACTTCTTGCGAATTTACCCGATGGCTTTTCCCATTATATGTTGTCTTTCCAACCAAAGCTGATTCTCAGCATACAGTGGAATATCATCAAACTCATTACTGTCACCTGGAAGTTTAACACACAAGAAACAAGCAAAGCTCATTGCCAAACATTCAGCAAAATCACTTTATCCCAATTCAAAACCATATCATCCTCCCTTCACAAGTTTTTTAAGTCATGCTACAAGTTTAAGTACCTTTTGTAAGAAAATAAACTTCTCCCGTATCTCTTGTCTCGTGAACCTGATGAGGATAACATTTTGTGTAAATCAAGTTACAGTTTACATCTAAAGTTTTAAGCAAGGCTTAAAATGGATATTTCTGAAAACAAAATTATAAAAACAAACAAACTAATATTTAAATTAAGAAAAAAAATCACTTTTTAATTAAGTTAAATTACTTGTTATTTAGAATTCACACTAGTGACATTCTGTTGCTTATTTTTTATGTTTTGTCGATTTTCTTTCTGCCACAATGGAAATGTTGATTTTTTTTTTCTTAAGAAAATAAGGGAATTGAGAATTTGCAGGGTGAGCTAAACCCAACGAATGAAGAATTCTCTTTGTTTCTTTGCTATAGGTCAACTTATTTGCAACAAGTTCTAGGGAACTTTGGACAATGAAAACAAAACGAGGATATCGAAGTTCTCCTTTCACAGGTAAGGAATCGTTTCCTGCCTAGAAAATATGGTTGTGTTGAACAAACCATCTAGTTAAACATAAAGTCCTTGAATGAAACATATGATCTACAATGAAATGAGTTGTCCGCACGCTTAGTACAATTTAAAGATAGAGAAATTCTACTGAAAAAACCTTACCTTAATTACACGATGGACAATTGGAATGTCGCGTCCCTGGCAAATGTTACAAATGGATGTTAGCAGACAATTTTCAAATGTGAAACAAAATATGTTAAAAAAAAAGCAACACTAACTGATCTAAAAGATTCTTGAAGTATCTACGATATGACATAAATGTGTAAATTAGATTTTTCTAGAGTTATATTGAAATATGCAAGTTGTAAATAAATACCACAAAGGTAAGGATCTAGAAGTGCCTTAACCTTTCTTTAGGCTCCAAGGAATTCAAGAATTCCTTTAGATAATGATACACTCGTTGAAGTATCTAGAATGCTATAGATCCAAGAAGAGTCTATTGGAGTCCAAGGATCTCGTGCTTATAAGTAAGTGTGTCCTCATATGTACGTCAAGAGAAGGCTATAAAGTTAGACAAGCTTAGAGTCAGGAGAAGTGAGTGAGTGAATATTGAGAGAGTGAAGAAGTATTCTCTCAAAAGTGTCCGTCTTTGAACTTTCTTAATAAATGTTTCTTTCTTCCAACTTTTTGTCTCTATTCCGTTTATGCTAATTTCTTCAACAAAGTATGTTTGGTAACGAATCCAAAAGATGGCTTTGAAGTTTATAGCTTTGTAAGCAATTGTCTACCTAAAAGAGTATTTGTTACAGATTAGATTGGAGATTATCTAAATGCAAACATAGATATGAACATGACTCAAAATACTGAAAGTTAAGGCTTTGTTTGAAAACCATTTTGAATTTTGTTTCTGGTTTTTGAAAGTTAAGCTTATAAACACCAATTTCCTATGTGGGTTTTTTTGTTTTGTCTATCTACTTTCTAAGGATGTCTTCAAAATCTAAACCAAGTTTCGAAAACTAAAAAATATATATTTTAAAAAGCTTGCTTTTGTTTTTGGAATTTGACTATGAATTCAAATGCTTCTTTAGAAAAGATGGAAACCGTGATAAAGAAATTGTTAGAATACAAGCACAATTTTTAACTACCAAATAATCACCGACGAGGCTTAAAAGTTGCAAGTTACGAGGAGAAGAGTCATATCTTGACCTATATAAAGATTGTTTCCTTATTCAAAAGTCAATTAGTGATAAGAGGTGAATGAGGTAAAATATCAACACAAATCAAAGTAAGAAAAAGAAATACTACCATCTTGACAAAGAAGAGGTCTATTCACTCCCCTACCAGGAAATTGAATTCCAAAACATTGCAAAATCCAAATTGCTTTCATAATCACAATTAACTGTAACCAGTGTAGAAATGTATCACATCAGTTCATGAACCATGAGACTATGAGGACCAAACTTACCTCGACGTTATACACGACGATCTCCCCTGCACGAATTGGACCTTTGTTCATGTGGAGGAAGAGAATGTCGCCCTGCACCAGATAAAACTCGTCATAGGAAGCTAACCCAAAATTACCATAAGCTTTCCCCCATTTGTGGTTGGCCATGATGTATTATCAGATATGCGAGCAGAGCTAGGTGAATATAAACCAAGATGAAGCACTGCAGAAGTATGAGTTAGGTTAAATTACAAATTTAGTCTCTCAATTTTGAGATTTTTGTCTATTCAATTCTTGAAGTTTCCAAATTACACATTTATTCCTTGACTTTTGACATAAAATTCTAATTTATAACTAATAGAACAATTTTTTTTTTAATTTTAAATTTGTAAGGGTCTATTACACATATAATTGAAAGTTCAATGACCTGAAACATTCAAAGATCAAACAGACACAGACCTCAAAATTTGAAAGACAACAAAAATTTTAAGTTAATATGTTTTCTACTCAAGATCAGCACAGTCTGTTTCATCTGGTGAAATTCCATGAGCTGATTAAATCAAAAGCTAAACAACGACTAAACTTACTTCAAATTTATATAACTGCAGATGAGAATTAGCATATCTTATGAGCAGTTCATCCGTTCATAAACTTCTAAAAACCAAAAAATCCGATTTTATATAACCAAAGGCAGTTTGATGTCGATAGTTCAAGCAAATACATAGTTAAAGTTGGAACCAATCTACTTAGAGAATGAAATGGAAACTTGCATATCTTATAGGATCAGCTCACCCTAGCAAAACCAGGTTCCATACTTCCAGTGAGTACAACCACCACAGGTGACATACTGCCTGTCCAGCACATCAATGCTTTCCAAATCATCAATGCAAACGAAATAATCAAACCTGATACATTATGATTTTATTCTTAGAGCAAAGGAATGCAGAAGAAAAATGCATGTTGCAGTTGAATTCCAGGACTTAGGAATTTTAATATAAAGACAAAACACAGCCAAGTCTGTCTTCTCCCTTCTTATACGTATATTATGTATGTTCCTTTTAGGAACAGTAATGAGGATATTCGAACTACAATTATAAGTTTCGTGCTCGGATTTTGCTAAACTTTGATGGTTGTATCTATTTAGTTCTAAGGTTCAAACATTCATTTATATCTCTAAATTTTAGATTATAATTCTATACCACTTTCACCGTTTGCCTTACAAATTATGAAATGACATGCCTAACAAACATTTGTTAACTGTTAACTGATTTGACACTGCACGACTACAAATAGATGCTGGGAGAAAGTAGTGAGTTGGATAAAGAACTATAGAACCTAAAAAAGTCAAAATCAAGTTTATAATTGTTCATTTCTTTCTACTATTAATCTATCAAATCATGTCGAATCAGCAAACATTTGTCCAACTCCAACATTGAGTTAACGGTGTTAAATTAAAGTAGGAGTAATACAGTATCACAGTTTAGACTTTCCAGAGATTGAAGCTCAATAGACCAAAATTAGAGATTAAACGTGTGATTAAACCTCTGCAGCTATAGCTAGACAATGGGGGACAATTCATAATATCACTTATTCAATCATAAAATGAAGAACAGAGCTGGAGACGCAGACCATTTGGAGAGGAATAAAGCTTTAAACAGTTAAAATTCAAACCCCGTCAATTTGAATCAGCAAGAAAAACCAAAAGAATGCTTCCAAGAAGAATACTCAATTGATATATAACAGAATGTGAATGAAATATGAAGATTGAATTTACGTACCAAAACTAATGGCCTGAGATAGAGCCTTTCTGATTTTTATGGATTTGAAAGACTCGATTGTCTCTCTAATCCAACCCATTTTGACTCCTTTCTATGATGTTTTTGAGAGCTATGGAATGGGGTTTATGCGATCAATGGAAATGGAATTGGATCTAAAACAAGAATGAAAATTTCTCGCTATTTAAGGAATAATATACAGAAATGAAAACTGGGTTTTTCTTTTGAAGAAAGAACTTCTCGAGTTTCGACTATTCACGATTACGCGGGTTCAGTCGTCCCCGGTTTGAGCTAGCGTGGCTCCTCGATTTCTATTGGTTCCAACGATCATGGCGGTGGGCCCACCTAAAGAAAAAAATGTTTTAGATTACAACGTGTATTGTGTTGTGAGGTAGTTCTTTTCTGTTGAAAAAAAAAAAAGAAATTTGGGCGTATAGCCTCGTTTTAATTTTCCTTTGATATATAACCAGCCTTTTTTCAAGGTTGGGATTGAATGGATTTGGCTTCCTACACCCTTGTCCTATGGATTCGAATTGTAAACACTATTCAAACTCATGAATTAGTTTTTTTTTTTTCTAATTTAACCTAGGAAGTTCTAAGCCAACTTCTGAACACTGTCTCTAAAGTGATCGCCATTGGCCGACTTCGATCACCACCTCAGCCTTCGATTGCCATTTCCAATGACCCACCAGCGAATATTTTTTTTCTCTAAATCATTTCAAAGAGGCGCTTAGTTTAACTACAATAATATTTTTTAAAATACACTCTCTCTTCTAAATTTTTAAAATGCACTTTCTCTTTAACTATTTTTTCTTTTGGTTTTTTAAATTATTATTATTGTAAGATTATCTTTATTAATTCTCTCTCTTCCTTCTTCGTTTAAAATTAATGTTTCCTTCATTTTAGGAGATTTCATTTATTTTCTATTTTTCCTAGTTGAAAATCGATCATCCGTCTATTGAGATCTCAATTATATGTTGAATATATTGATAATTGTATAATTGTGTGTGTGTGTGAACTAGCTCAAAGATTTATAATTATTTTTTAAATGTAGAAGATTAAAATATTGGTAACAACTTAGCGCCAAATAAAATTTAGAAATCAAACTTTATGATTTTTTTATTCCTCAAATGTAATTTGATAAAAATAAATAAATAAATATATATATATAATATATATATATATATATATATATATATATTATATATATATATATATATATATATATATATTCTAAATTTTCAATAATTGAATTTAAGAATAAAATATTAGTTTATTTCAATTTGAAGTTAGCATATTACGATAAAAAAAAATCGATCATTTTCAAATTAGTTAAAGTGACAAAAATCTATGAAGTCTTATCTCAAAACATAGTAAAATCAAAATACCAAATTATTAAAAAATAAATTAAATTAAATTATAAATATAGTCACATATCTATTTCAAAATTATATATATATATTCTTATAAATTTTTTAGTTTATTTTAAATTTAACTATTATTAAAATAATTAAGATGACGAGTTTGAATTAACCTAAAATATAACCACGGGTTAAATACAAGAAAATATTTCACAAACTCAAGATTTATAAGTCTGCACTTCATTCACATGTTTCCTAAGTCTGCACTCCAAACACAGGCTTCTTAAACTCATACTTCTAAAACTTGCACTCCAAACACAATTTTCTTAAACCTAGGCTTCCTAACCCTTCAGTCTAATCCTCAAACTTAAGATTCTAAACCTACGCATCAAACTAAATGTTTTCAAAGTTCCTAATTTATAGTCCGTCATGGGTATAAATTTAATATTAGAAACAAGAAAAATGTTATATGTTGATGGCAAAATCTAACCAAAATAACTCATCAAACATTAACGTGCCACCAACAATAAATTTGTATTTTGGAAAGAGATCACCCACAAAATAATCAAAATAACACACTAGCTTGGTGTTTGCTGCAATCACTCTGATGCTTAACTTATTTTTCAATACAGTGGTACAAGCTTTTTAGGGGAGAAGCTGAACTTACCCTCACATGGAATTGTCATGCCTTATATCTAGTGGAGCTTATGGAAAAAGGATTAAGTTTTCTTTATCCTTTTAGAAATATGACTATCGAAGTTTGGATCAGGCCACACGAGGCTGCTGGACAAGGGCCTATTGAGAACAAGATCCAAAGAATGGGACAAGTTGGCTTTGACCTCTACCGAGGTGGGTAATTGGGAAAACAACCCAATTATTTTTCCCTCTCTTCTTTGGCATCCGTGCAAAGAAAATAGGCAAGTTGAGGCTCGACCGAGTTAGACCAATTCGGTCGAGCTGTTCAATTGCTTCGTCCCTCTCATATTTGGCATTTGTCAAAATGAGAGAGGTGAGTTTGCCTCGGCCTCAGCTTCCTCTAAGGACGAGGTTGATTAATTGGGTTGTGGTTCAATTACTTCACTTACTCTAAATTGGCATCTTTCCTGCCTCTCTCACATCCTTTAAGATGAGACAACTTTTTCGATTTTACCTTCAAATTTGGCTTATGCTTTCTCTCAAATATAAAATTATCCCTATTTTACCTTTTTGTTAAGTTATAAATTTATTTCATGAACTTTATTTTTCTAACGACCCGACTTTCTTAGACTAGTATTAGACTATTACTACATGCATGCATAAATTTCAAAATGACTATTTTACAAAATATGACCAAAACCAAAAGAATTTCATAAAATAAATTACTTTTATAAAAATCCAAATAAATGAAAATCTTTGATCAGGGTCCCCCTAAAACGTAAATTCAAATAAGAAATATGATTTAAAACTCCAAACATTTGACTGTTAACAATGGTAACATGAAAAACATAAAAAAAAAACATATGTGGAAGTTTCTATCTGATCCCAATGGTACGATTGTGAATTTTTCTTATCATTCACCAGTCTATCCTTGCTTATACTTGAAAAACATATCATACGAAAGGGTGAGTATAAAAATATTCAGTAAGTGACCCACTAGGTGATCGTTAGCCTTCCTATCGAGACACAGGTGTCCATCATGTGTCATAGGCATAAGTATAAGGGACAAACCCGAAGGCACGCTTTCATAGGTAGTGATCATGAAGGAACACATATCATGATAGTCTAGTGAACCCGAAGGAACACATATCATAGCAGTCTAGTGAAGCTAAAGGGACACATATCGTGGCAGTCTAATGAACCTGAAGGAAAACATATCATGGTAGTCTAGTGAGCCTAAAGGAACACAAATCGTAGCAATAGTGATGATCCCTCAGAAACAACGAATTAGTCATAAATAGTGAACCCAAGGGTTCATAAACATAAGATGTACACTACTCGATAGAATACTAACAGTCACCATCAGTCCAACATACAACATATAACATCCAAATTTTTGTATCAAACCATAAACATGTTATCATGATCTTAGTAGCATAATTTATAGGTATTTGGAATACCCTCAACAGTCCATCCATTAGTAAATCCTAACAAATCATTTCATTACACTAATATCATACTTTCACGTGTATACACAATCTTAACATCAACTTAGTTAGGGTGTTATTTGAGGGTGAACCAGTAGTAAAAAGTTTACAATTTAAGTCCTGATAGTGTAACCAAGCCAAATAATCTCTTTTTATCTTGGATAAAATTCTTGAATTCTCCCTTAAACATAAATTGAAATTAATTTAGATACTTAGGCTTAAGCAAACACAAAAGTAATCATAATAGCCTCCAAAACTAACCCAATTAGTGGTAAGCAATTCAAAGCTTCAAAATCAGCACGACCCATAAGCTAAACCACCAAAATTTTACTTTTAATTATGATGGACAACAACATTAAACCTTCAAATCCAACTTCCTAAACCAAAGTCTCCAACCAAGTGGACAGCACCTCAATTCCTTCAAAAAACTCAAATTCGACCTTTAAATGTCAAGAGCGAAAGAACTTAGGCCAAAAACTTATTTGGCATTCAAGAACCAATCAAGATTAAATCCAAAACTCGATGGGCATTCATAGGCATTCAAGACCAATCCATAACATCCATGAAATTCACCAAATATATGAAAATAATAATAATAATAATAACAACCAACCCTTACTTTAAACTCAATATTCCAGCTGGACAAAAATGTAGGCGGCAGCTTACCTATGGTTTGGCCGTAGAGTCGTGCGTAGACGGCGACTGAACAACCTAAATCAAAGGCGGGATGAAACGCGAATCGAACAGTCTCACGACTAAGTGAAACGCGGCTGGATGGTTGGTCTACTGGTCGGCGGTAGGAGTCAACATTGGACCACTGATAACTTATAGAAATACAAGTTATTGTATTTTTTTTCCTAAAACAATTAGGAAAAATCATGAAAAATGCGACAGCTTGGTAAGAAAATCATGGAATCAATTATATTATGCAATCACATATAAACACAATCTTGTAATCCAAAAGTTATAAAAATCGTGCTTTGTGAATGCAAAAATCTATTCATATGATCATAAGATGTCATCGCAGAAGAAAAATCCTAATGCCAAAATTGGATTCGCATGGTGGGAACACATAGCTTCATGTGATAGAAGGTGAAATGACACGTAGGGCAATGGAGGTCAAATTATAGTTGGTGGTTGACAAGAAAGTTTCACGGAAAAGCCAATGAACTGCTGAGTGAAGCAGCGGTGCATTGGGGTATGAAAATTAATGCACCTTGTCGGTTCAATCATTAGTGAGAGAAGAAGAAATGCCCCTTGATGCCTACAAATACGCACAAGAGTTCCATGCAAAGTGACACGACCGAGAAGATGTTAGAGGAAACTCTGCACAAATTTTCACTTCATAAACACTTCCTTTCGAGTCCTTATGGAATCTTGAGTGAGAACTCAAGATTTTTTTCCAAAAAACGAAGGGGAGACTTCACCTTCAGCACAATCTAGCAAGGCATCCATCCACAACACCGGAGGGAGCAAGAAATTGCATACCACGGCTTGATATTCTATATCTATCTCTTTTTTTCTATTATTGTCATTTATATTGTGTAAAAACGTTGAGAAACCTCTTTTATCAATATGAATGCATATATAGTATTTTGTTTATCCATCTCTTCACCATCTATCATGAGCAGCTAATTTCTTAATGAGTTGAGAAACATTGTAATTAACATGAACTAAGTAAAACTTAATCGTGTGTTCAACTTGTTTGATGCATGCTTTATAAACTATTTGAATAAGTCGAAAGATTGTTCTAAATAGAACGAATCTATACTTGAAAGAGTAAAAAATTTAGACCTCATAAAACAAGAAGAGATTACCTTTAGAAATAAATACATCTTTTGCATTAAACACACATCGCATGCATCCTAGAAATAGGAAAGTGTGGCAATTTACAATTAAAAGTGTAAGTTCTGATTTTTTAGTGATTTTCTTGAACGCATGATTTATGCATTTACTTAGAAATTGTTAGTGAATATTTTTATCAACCCTACTTTTATTCATTGGAAATTGAAATCTTTCCGCATAGGTTGTTTTGCTTACGACTATGATTACCATCACGTTCACTATTATTTATTTTATTTTAGTAGAATAGAAACAAACTCATGCATACTTAACAAAACAACTTGCGTAAAGGTCGAAACAATCATTGATAACTCATCGGTGGAACGCAATCCCTGCGTTTGACCATGAACTTACTAGGATTCTGGTTGGATTTATACTTGGGTCTAACTAGGTAAAACTATGTGTTGTAAGGTATCACATAGTAATTAATTCATCATATAACGAGAACGCATCAACCACAGACGTGTCCTACAACGGACGGAATGCGAGTGGGTTGAAGAAGAAGAACAAGAATATAATTTTGATTTTCTTTTTTTTTTTTAATCATAAACATTTGTATAAACTTGTCCTAGTAAAATCCTAAGTTTGACCTCTCTCTCTTCTTCAAACTGTTCAATTTTCTAATATTTTAAGAAAAAATAAAATTCCAAATTTTAACCACATATCTTTTTATTAATTATCTTATCCAAAAATTCAAGTTTGACTCTAAAATCCAAAACAAAATCTACATATAAGATCTTTCACCAAATTAATTCAAATAAAATTAAGATAATTTTTTTCCTCCTTAAGAAAATTTTATCCTCGAAAGTTTTAATCCTGAAAAAGTTATAGGTATTGTGTTGTCATCTCATCCTATCATTCCCATGTTGCTTTTTTGAATTGATGATTCCACCAAAGAACTTTCACTTGTGTTATCTTTCAATTGCGCAAAACTTTCACTTCCTTACAAGAATTTAAGTAGGTCTCTCCTCATAACTCGGTTCTCATTCAATTGTAAGGGCTCAAGGTCCTATACATGAGATGGATCTGCAATAAACTTTCTCAGCTTAGAGATGTGAAAAACATCACGAACTACATAAAGAGACGTGGCAAAGCTAAAAATAAAGCTACATGGCCAACTAGCTCTAAAATTTCAAATGATCCAGTAAAACATAGATCTAATTTTTCCTTCTTTCCAAACCTCAAAACACCTTTATATGAGCCACTTTCGAGAACACTTTATCTTTTACACAATGAATATCAAGTCTTTTCGCCTATTAATACGTAACTTTTCTGTCTATTTTGCACTAATTTCACCTCGCTTTGTTGTTCTAGATAGCGCTATTAGTAACTTGAAATAACTTAAAACCCAACAATTTTCATTCTTTTTCTTTATCTCAATAAACATAAGACCTACAATTCTTCCCATAAAAGCTTCCAATGATGTCATGTCATTCGTAACCTGATAATTGATGACATATGCAAACTCCATATGATGCAAGTGAGAGTCTCAACTTCCTGCCAAATTCAACACGTAAGCGTGTAACATGTCTCGGTTTAATGCTTAGTCTAACCGTCGATCTGTGGATGAAAGGTTGTACTGCATTCTAACTCAGTACCTAACACCTTCTGGGATGTTCTTCCAAAAAATGGATGTGAAACGAGATCACCATTTGACGTATCGATACTAGTACCTCAAGAAATGTGAAGACCTCTTCTATGTCTAACTATGAAACTTACGATGTTGAAAATCAATAGTACTTTGACTCATTCACTCTGAGAACTCTGAGAACTGTCGTGAGCTTAAGAAGTCGTATTCATTAAAAACATGCATATAAACTGACTGAACTGGCACAAAGAAATCTCCATATGTGTAGCTGAGCAACTGACCATACTGTATACGACATAATCCCAATATGCTTAGCGAAGAAAATCTAATCAACTAGAAACTGCTTCTACTATAGAAGCGTTAACCGTGATACCCTTCTCAATAGCTACATATGTGTGAGAAACAACTTTGTCCAACTAAGTATCATATTTATTGGAAACTTGGCCTAAGGCTTCTACTACCAGGGGCTATAAAATTTACTCGAGATAATTCAAGGTTCTGGTCTGAAAGGGCGTAAAACTTACTTGGAACAATTGTCATGTTGTTTTAAGTCTTAAAACAATTGCATATTGTTACTTAGAACTTGCTACGAACGAGTCCATAAATCCCTATGAAAATGAGGTTCCTGAAATCTTTAGATACTAAAGCATCCAACAATTGAAAACATATCACCATAACCTCATAATAACTGTGGCTGATTCTTGGAGATAGTTTTTAAAATATTTTTTGATTCATAAATCTATCTTGTGAATATCCATATTCCTTAGATTTAATTAGCTCACTATCCACACAAGAGAAAACATATCATCCCATAGTGTCCCAAGCCTAAGATTTTGACCAGGCCTAGGTTGAGAATTCGGAATCTGAATTTGATACTTCATGGCCCCGACATTCCCCCGTATCCCTTACGTCCTAGCTATGTGATAACGGGCAGAAATGCACGTTATTATAACGCAAAGATATAAAAAAATATGGGTATGCGACGATAAAAATATACAAAATCATGTCCAAAAGCATTAAGTTGAGAATATTGCGATCGCATGCGCCCATCGCATTAAAGCAACTAATTTACTTATTTTGTCCAAG
Organism: Benincasa hispida; assembly: GCF_009727055.1. NCBI lineage: Eukaryota > Viridiplantae > Streptophyta > Magnoliopsida > Cucurbitales > Cucurbitaceae > Benincasa > Benincasa hispida. The sequence continues at coordinate 54,475,978 of NC_052354.1, forward strand.
AAAATGCGTTGGCGAAAATCAAATTGCAATCCAAAGAATTCCGCGCCCGAGCTCATTGGAAGATTGCGACCGCAAAGCTATGCGTATACGCTCGCGAAAATTTGCTCAAGAAGGTGGCCGCAAAAAGATGGCGCATCAAAATGAGAGTATAATAAATCGTGATGGGACGGAAAGCTGATGACGGTCGAATCCGAATTTAGTTGACAAACTGTTAATGACACACTGTAGCAAGTACATTCAACTTTTAAGTGACCAATAATCGGCGCACCAAACAGAAGAATTAATGACCACCCATCACTGCAATCATTTGAGAGAAAGCTTCTTCACCTTGAGCGCTATAAATACTGAAGGCCACCATCGTTAAAGTAGTTTTGAGTTCCAGTTTTGCTAGTTTGATATATACGCAGTTCGTCATATACATAGAAGATAGATCATAGATAGTCGTTAGCTATGAAGCACAAACACAGATACGGTTACACGATACGGATACGATCGGATACGACGATTCGTCAATTTCTAAAAAACTAAGATACAGATACGTCTAAGGATACGTCATTTATATATATATATTTTTTAATATATATATTTCTAAAAAATGAAGATACTGATACATTGAAGATATATTTTATTTTTCTTTAAAAAATCTAGGATATAGATAAATTTAGTATACAATTTAATAACAATAGCACAAAATAGAATGCAAAAAATACATTATAAAAAAGAAATATCTAAGATGTTGAAGTACAATAGTTAATAAAATGCAATAGAAAAGTGACTCATTTTACAAAGAAGAAGAAGAAGATTAGAGGGAGAAGTATGAAGATAAACGAAGAACTTCTTAATTGAATTGTTGAAGATATCCAAATGATTTATATTTTGGTGGACTTTGTGGGGACTCAAATGTGAAGATGAAGATTAGATGATTCTAGGGTTTGGTCTTTTATTTATTTATTTCCTTTTAGTTTTGGACTCGAGTAGTGAGATTTTTAAATAGGTTGCCTAGTTTTAGATCGGGAAAGATTAGATGAGTTGCTTGTATTTTTTTTTTTAAAAAAAAGGCATGCATAGAAATAGATACGTCAAATCGCGTGTCAGATACGTATCTGGAAGTATCAGTATCTGATACGTGTCTGATACGGATTCTTTGCCTCACATGAAGTATCTGTGCTTCATAGGCCATTAATTTGTAATTCATATACTTAAAAGGCGGAGGCGAGCGAAGAGAAGAATACACCGAGAGATCACTCCTGGGTAGATCGAGAGACTGTTGGAAGGTGCTGCAGACGGAGAAAGGGCCGACACTTGCGAAAGTAAGAATATTCTTCTGGACAGAGTCGAGTAAAACACATTATAAAAGCCTCGGGAAGCAAGACATTGCTACCGGGCTTCTTATCCCTATTTTCCATTGTCGTTCTGTATTCTGATTTTATTTATAAAATGGAATTTGCATCTCAACATCTGTTCAATCTCTTCACATTTCGCATGAGTAGCTAAATTTTTGAATGGGCTGAGAAGCACTTAACTAGCATGACCTAAGATTTTCATTTTATGCGATCATCTTGTCTTATGCATGCGTCCTTCACCTTTTAAAGATACTTGAGAGAGTAGTCTAAAGAAAGAACCTAGACTTGAGAGAGTCAGATTAGAATCTAGGCTTGAGAGAGTCAGATTAGAATCTAGGCTTGAGAGAGTCAGATTAGAATCGCATAAGCAAGAGATAGAGACTTAGAGATAAGTTCTGTTTGCTATTATGCATCGCATGCACCCTAGAAATAGGACATGATAGTATGCGATCACCTTGTGTATGTGTGTAGCATTCATCATCGTATAGATAAGAATAGAGGCTTAGACATAAGTCCTATCAACATTATCATATACATCGCATGCATCCTAGAATTAGGAACTATGACATTTGCATTGAGAGATGACATGCTGTTGTGTGCATGTAGCATGATCGCATAACTTGAATGCAATCTTAGGAAGTGTTAGCTAAATCCCTTTTCAACCCGTTCCCCGCATACTCATTGTAACTTTCGCTGTCATTAACTCTTTACTTAATTCCGCCGCATAAGATTTATACTTCAAATAACATACCAGCCAAATTATTTGTTTTTGTCACCGCAAAGGAATCAAAATTTACCGTCACATATTGTCTCAGTAGTCCTTGTGTTCGACCCTGGACTTACCAGGAAACCTAGTAAGGTTTATACTTGGATTTTACGAGGAAAACTTGCATGTTCAACGCATAGTTCACCACCTCAATTTCGTACCATTATTTCATCACATTCATAACGAATCAAGTTTTTGGCACCGTTGTCGGGGACTACACCAGTACATATTGTGCTAACAATAACTTTTTTATTTTCTTTGCAGCTTTCCATCTTTGTGCACTATTTCTCCTTTGGTAAGGGAAGAAACGGGTGTCGTATAAACGAAGGACAAGTTCCTGAGCCCAATTATGACCCAGAGATTGAAAAAACATTCAGAAGAAGAAGAAGAAGAAACACCCGCCGACAATAACAAGAGAGAAATCCCAACATGGTGGAACAACCGAAAGACAGAACACCAAACACAAATAATATCATGACAAACCCCATTCTCCTGGCGAACAACCCCAATAGACTCATCCGAGACTATGCGTTGCCTAACCTTTATGATTTCTCACCAGGAATCATGAGGCCAGCCTTGGATGGATCGAGGTTCGAGATGAAGCCAGTTATGCTGCAGATGATTCAGATGGTCGGACAGTTTGGTGGAAGACGTGGTGAGGATCCGCACGCCCATCTTCGGAGTTTTATTAAATCTACAATACTTTTGTGTTCTCAAACATCTCAGCTGAGGAGGTTCGACTAACTTTGTTCCCATTTTCGTTGTGTGACCAAGCAAGGAAATGGGCATATTCTCTCGAACCAGGGGAGATTATGTCTTGGGAACAAGTAGTAAAGAAGTTGATGAAGAAGTACTTCCCCCCGACAGAGAAAGCAGGAAGGAGGAAGTTGATTACAAATTTTGAACAAGATATTGACGAATCGCTCAGTGACGCCTGGGCGAGTTTTAAAAGATTAGTGCGAGATTGTCCGCATAATGGCTTACCTGATTGTCTCCAAATGGAAATCTTTTATCACGGTTTTAACCCTACATCGCAGATGGCTGCCAATGCAGCAGCAGCTAAAGGTCTGCTTGACAAAACATATGACAAGGCCAAAAATATTCTTAATCGCATTTCGAAAAATCATGAAGACTGGAGGAAAAGCGATCAACAACATAAAATTTGAGAAGGTGACGCAAGTAATGGGGCCATCGCATCCTTGCAAAATCAAATAAATGCGATGATGAATCTGATACAAGGCATCGCAATCATTAGCCCGGGAACGCATAAAGGACAGGTCAACGCAATTGCTCAAACGAACACGAGTTGTGTCACCTGTGGAGAAGCACATCCGATTGAAGAATGCCCAAGGAATCTACAGTCAGTATGCTTCATAAAGAATAACCCTTTCTCTGATACATACAACCCCGAGTGGAGAAACCACCCCAACTTTGGGTGGAAAAATCAACAATAAAGCTATCAACCTATGGCGCAAAAGGAAAGGTCGTCAGGATTTTTCCCGTGAATGAACGGTTAAACGCAAAATCAAGCCAGCAGCTCACAAACGCCACAATCTTCTTCCCTGGAGAGCCTCTTAAAGCAGTACATAGAAAAGAATTAGACGGTGCTCCAGAATCAGGCGACTTCAATCCGCAATCTCGAAATCCAAATATGACAAATTGCGGGCGAGCTGAAAAACAGACTGCAAGGGATGTTGCCGAGCTCAGCTGAGCTCCCTCGCAACTCGGAGGGTGCAGGGAAGGAGCAATGCCTAGCAGTCTTCTTGCTAAGCGAAAAAACGACAATGGAAGAAGGGGAAGAGCCCACCGGAACCAACCCAAATGTGGTGAAACCCAATAAATTTTTATTTTGGAAAAGTACTTTCATGTCGAAACTGTGCTTCACAACCAACGATTTACACAATTTCTTCCATCAGCGCATAAGGTGGTCCAAAGTTCCAAATAGTAACGATAAATTCTTCTTTTACACTGAAGCATAAACTTTGTAACCACTCACATCATGTCTTAAAATCCAAACCATACTCAACTACTTGGGGATCTTGAACACATTAATTTACTTCATCTTCCCAAAATAATAGAACCTTTCTCGAGTACTTTTATTTTCCTCACTCTTGTCTTTGTTAAGGACAATAAATTAAAGGTGTTATTTTCACTTCCCAAGTGAAACATAAACTTTGTACCTAAAACATGAGACTATTTATAACCTTTTCATAATCTACAATTCAATTCCAAACTTCATGTTTTAGTAGGAAAATCCTCACAAGTTGTCATCGCTTTTAAACAACATGAGTTTTTCTCTCGATCAAGTCTATGAAATAGGATCTCTCTCTCGTAACAAGGCTATGGATTTAATCTAGGTACCCTACAAAGAATTCCTCAATTCAAACAAATAACACTTTGTTTTTCCTCCTTTTAAGCCCAAACTCATGTCCAACCATTTTGGCTTTCTTTAATGACATCAACTTAGCTAGATATTCTAAAAGAATTCCTCGTATCATCACACATACTTCAACTAGTAACTTTTCCCCCTTTTCAAGCATGTACCTAGAGAACCAAAACATAGTACCTTATCCAGTTCTTCTACCTTCAGTATCACAAAAGTGATCATGACCTATGAATCCTTTCAAAATTTTCCTTGAAACATGACTTTAATATCTAGTAACCTTTAATAAACTATAATATTTTCTTCTTCTCTTTCTTATCTATAAAGCATATTTAATATCATGCCTAATTATTTGCCTTGGAAAGAATTTGTTGTAATGCCACTAATCTTCACCATTGCAAAACTTAACATTGTTCCTTACAATAATTTCACAAGAAAACATATGCAATAGCTTAAACATGTACTTTCTCTCATACTATTACATCATATAGTTTAATCAAACTTCAAGATCTTTGAATTGAAATACTTATTCCTTTTTAATAGTCATACCATGAGATAAACTAGTGGTAAGTAACCTCATAGCTTTTTTTTCTTCTTTTTTTTTTTTTTTTTTCCTTTTCATAGTGTCATAACTAAATACCTGACTCATACTAACTTCTACAAACCGTTATACAAGAAATAAGAATCAACCAATACATAAAAACCTTAAACATGGATACTTTTATGCACAACTTCCATATAACCTTAAATTGTTAAGGTTACTTGACGATGACGAAGAATTCGTTGATGACCCATAGGGACATTCTAGACTTATAATATAAGTTAGTGTACAGAACCTAAAACCTTGCACTCTGATATCAATTATAATGATCCAACTTTTTAGGACGGGTATTGGACTGTTACTACATGCATGCATAAATCTCAAAATGACTCTTTCACAAAATATGACTAAAACCAAAAGAAATTTATAAAATAAATTACTTTTATAAAAATCCAAATAATTGGAAATATTTGATTGGGACCCCCCTAAAACGTAAAGTCAAATAAAAAAACATAATTTAAAACTCCGAACATTTGACTATTAACAACTATAACATGAAAAACAAGAAAAAAAATTATGTGGAAGCTTGGTCTCAAAGGCACGATTATGGATTCTTCTTGTCATTCAACGGTCTTTCCTTGCTTATACCCTAAAAACATATCATAAAAAATGGTGAGTACAAAAATACTCAGTAAGTGACCCACTACCGAGCCCACTAGGTGATCATTAACCTTCCTATCAAAACACATGTGTACATCACGTATCATAGGCATAAGCAAGCATAAGGGGCGCACCTGAAGGCATGCTTTCATAGGTAGTGATCACGAAGGAACACATATCATGGAAGTCTAGTGAGTTCGAAGTATTGGGATTGGTGTCTTAAATATTTTGTATTCTCGTAGTTTGTAAATATTGTAAACGAATTGTTATTAATACAATAATTGTTATTTTATGAGCATATACTCAATCCAATAAACTAAGATCATAGGTTATTTTATGTAATTTAAACAAGTATGTAGAGACATACAGGTGGATCTTGTTTAAATAATAACTTAAACGGTCTGTAGTGGATGGATAAGGTTGAGTACCTTATCCTGGTGACACTACGGATACGATCCGCTTTGTAGATGTTACGAGTAAAGTGCTACAAATGATCTTATCCTGATCATTCATGTGGAGACATGTGAGTGAAGGTATCCTATACAAATCTTATACAAAGAGTTTCTATAAGACTGAACCATGAAATAGTTAGTCTCAATATATGACACCTAATAGTAGAGACTTACATTTCACCAGGATAACCATAGGTGACATGACCTGAATCTTGAGTGAGGTGTGAACTCCTACCTATGAAGGTGGTCCTTTGATTTTTATGGGTGAGGGTGGCCAGATTGCCAACTCGATATACCTACCATTTTGGGGATTCGCTGATTGGGGAGCTGGAAATACAACTACACAAGACGGAATCCATTCTTTCTTTGATGTCAGGGTAAGTAAATAAATTACTCCCTTAAAGGCTGATTCTGAGGCTTGAACAATGTGGCCACACTCTCTCTTGGCCCAATAGGAACTTGGTCATAGTTGGACTATGACTTATTGTTCATTAAAGGAGTTAGTGGTAGTTAAGGAGTTAGATATAACTATAGGGGCACAACGGTAATTTTGGCCCAACTGTACTTACGAGCAATTTGTGAAAGATCATCACACTGTTGACTGATTATATCCAATGGACACAAAAATATATTTATAGTACGAAGAGTGCAGGTTGGTCTTTAGTGAAATGACCAATAGTTAATGGAAGTTGGGTAATTTAATTAATTATCCAAGTACCATTGGAGTTTCAATCTATGGGTCCATAAGGTTCCCTCTATAGCTCAACAGGAATTAAATTGAGAGTTAATTTTTCATTTATTTGAATTGTTCAAATTAATTGAGGGAATTAATTATATATGATATAATTAATTAAATTAATTAATTATATGTGATATAATTAATATAATGTATTTGATATATTATAATATAATTAAATTTAATATAAATATGATTTATATTAAATACCGTAAATAGTATAGAGGAATTAAATATTTGAATATGATTCGAATATTAGTTATATGGATGAAATTCATATAATTGAATTTAGTATAAATGTGATTTATATTAAATGACATGCATTATTGAGAGAAAATAAAACTATAGGTTATGATATAATATATATATATATATAAGGGGTCTTTTTAAATATAAAAAAAATATTTAAAAATATTTACACTTTATAACAAAAAGTTCCAAAAGTACAAAGCACTTTTGAAACTTTTTGTTATAAAGTGTAAATATTTTTTGGAGTTTTTTATTTATAAGAATTTTTCTATATATAATAAGGTAGTTATAACATGTATATATATATATATTGTTATTAATTAGATAAACTTTATTTTAATTTTTTAATTTAATTAATGGGAGGGAATTAAACTCCCTCCCCCGATCTTTCTCAACCTGTATGTGAGAATAGGTGTGGGAACTCTCATTCTGCCTGGTCTCTCTGAATGTCAAAGAGAGTGCTTTTCTAAAGAGAAAAAAAACCATCTCCTTCATCTCTTCCCTCATCCAAAAAGTTCAGAGTTCACCACTCCTGCATTGTTCCCAATTCCAAGAGAATACAGAGGATTCTCAAATGATGGTGCCCAATTGGGATTCCATATTTTGGAGATCGAGGGATTTCGCAAAGTTTTCTTTGGCTTCAAGGTAAGCGTGATTCTTCTTTCCTAATTCCTTTGTAAAAAAAAAAAACATGCTGTATTTTTTTTAATTAATGTGTAATATTATCTATTTTGATTCTGCAAATTTATGAATTATGTGAAAACAAAATTGGAAACGATCCTGCTTCCACTGTAAAACCTCCGATGGTTTCCCTTCACAAAGGAACACAAATCATAACAATAGTGGTGATCCCTTAAGGACACCAAATCAGTCATAAATGGTGAACCGGAGGGTTCACAAACATAAGATATACACTACCCGATATGAGTGCTAATAGTCACCATCAGTCCACACATGCAACATACAACATTCAAATTTTCATATCAAACCATAGACATGCTATCGTGATCTTAGTAATATAATTCATAGGTAGGTTTCCAGAACACCCTTAACAGTCCATCCATTAGTAAATCATAGCAAATCATTCCATCATTAATATCATGCTTTCACGTGTATACACAATCTTAGCATCAACTTAGTTATGGTACCTGGTTCAAGGCTGGACCAGTAGTAAATGAAGGAACTCTTATTCAAGAGTACCTCTAAGCGGAAGCAAGATTGTTCCAAATTCATTGTGGCAGAAATACCGCATTCACAATCAAACATACAAGTTATGCATTTAATAACAAATTATGGCATGCTTTGAACTATTAAACAACAAAGGGACGAGAGACATACTAGTTGAAGAACTCTTTTTCTCTTTAAAACTCGTTCTCGTCAAGCCAGCAACTCTCGCTGCCGCTGAGATCTTCAAGGCTATCGTCCACCAAATCTCGCTGTCGTATACCACCGAATGGTCTTCTCATGAACAAAGCAGCAATGAGGACACAACCACTCAGAAACCTCGGTATTCTCAGAGTGAGAATCCAGGAGGTGTGGGCTCTGTTGGATTTGGTAAAGAGGAGGAGGAAATAGTGAACATTTACCATGACCAAGCAAGTGGGAGATATCTGAAGTCTATCGTATAGACGGGTGCTTGATCGTTTAGTAAAAAGTACACGATCGTGTAGTAAAAATGTCATGATTGTTTAGACGAACGTTTAGTAAAATCGCTCGGGCGCACGATCATTTAGTAAAGACTATGCGACCGTTTAGGTAAAGCGCACGTGTACACGATCATTTAGTAAACTTTAAGCTATCGTGTATGCTCTCATTTGCTAGGCGATGGGCAGTGTACTCAATCGTGAAGTGATTATCTGATCTCTTTTCAAAATGAAAACCATTTTCATTTTATCCTTCAGTTACGAAAAATGATTGCAACCTCTCGTTACGGAGAAAAGATCGCCAACAACTATCTTATAATTGTTTAGTTAGAAATAAATATAATCATATTATATTTATAACTATAGTTTAATATCATATCATATGCAACATATAAACCATACTCGTTTTCTCTTCTACTAGATATAAATCATATTTATATCCTTTTCCTCCAATTAATGTATCTCATATATCATGTCAACTATATCATATATAATTGACCCATTTATTTATATCATATATAATCAAACTTCCTCTTGTCAATTTGAACACTTCAAACTGACCCAAAAACTGATTCTCAACTTGAATCCATTGACCTACCAAGGGGACCTTATGGACATGTGGTTCGAAGCTCCAACAGTATGTGAATAGTTGACTAAACTCTTTAGCCATGAGATCCACCATCAGTTAACTACCAGGCATTCCACTAAAGACAAATAACTACATTCTTCTCACCACAAATACATTTTTGTGTCCATCGGATATAACCAATCAACAATACGATAACTCTTCATATATGCTCGTAAGTACAGTTGGGCCAATTTACCATTTTGCCCCTATAGTTACATCTAACTCCTTAAGTACCACTGATCCCTCTAATGAATAATACAACATAGTCCTACTATATATGGACACCTCTCGGGCCATGAGAAGATGTGTAGCACCACATCGTTCAAGCTCCGGAATCAGCCCTTAAGGGAGCAATCGATCACTGATACTAATCTGCTATCGGGGAGGAAAGACTAAAATCATTGATGATTTCCAATCTGGTGTAGTTGAAGCTTTCCACTCCAAAGATCATACACAAGAAATCTCCCAAAGTGGTAGTTTGAGTCGGCAATCTGGCTACATCGCACCGAGCAGACATACACAAGAACTCACCCCTCACAGAAAAGCAGTGAGTTCCTCAACTCGGACAACAAGATTGGAGAGGTATGATTAACATATTGGTCATCCTAAAGTAGAAGTGACAGTCTGCTGTCATGAAACGTCGTTAATTAATACAAGATTATAACACTTCTGGTCCGGATCGTTATCAACAAATCTCCTTTATATAGAGGACGCCCCGCTGCTTGCATGTCTCAAACTAATAATGATCAGGATAGACCATCTTTGTAGTAAGTCACAACATGTATAACTATTCTACAAAGCGGGTCGTATCTTGTGCATTACCAAGATAAGGTTTCCCTCCTATATCCATATACTATAGACCTATTTAGTTATCATTTAAGACATGATCCACCTGTATGTCTCCACATACATGCTTCAGTTACAACACGACAACGCAGGAGATCTTAGTGTATTGGTTTGTGGTAAATCAATTAAACATCAATGCAATGTTCATAGACGAATAGTGAAGAAAAATATCAATATATTATTAACTTACAAGCGTTTGGTTCATTAAACGTGTTTTTACAAACTATAGGACCCAACGGAAAGTTTAGGGCCATCAACAACCACAAATCTCCTATATTTTCTAAAGTGAATGGGGTGTACAAAACAACTAGTACAAAACAATTAAAATAGGTACTAAAGTCCAGTACAAAAATCTCCCACTTGACTAGTCTAGGCGGGCGATCCCCATGGCCCATGCTCTGACGATAGCCTCTAAAAAACTGTATCTAGGAGGACTTTCGTAAACGGGTCAGCAACGTTGTGCTCCGAAGAATCGAACATCTTCGTACATATCGAATACGTCAGCTAACTATAGTATCACTAATCGTTTCGAGATGTAATATATTTTTGCTCTATATGTTTGTTCGTGCTTGTTGACTCTTAGGCTCCCTGGAGTTCGCCACAAACAACCACCACTATTGTCAATAGAGGGTGATGGGCCTGATAGTATAGGACAACTTCCAGATCAGTCAGGAACTTCCTGGAGCCAAAACAGCCTCCTTAGGGGAAGCTTTACAAGCTGCACATACTCGGCCTCCATCGTGGATTCAGCGATGCACCCTGCTTAATGCTCGCATGCATGACTGCTATGCCTCTCTGTTAGAAGTGAAAACTGACCCTGAAGTGGATTCTTTAGAGTCCTCTATCAGTCTGATAGTCAGAATCCGTTCAATTTATTTCCAGTATTGGATCAAAATTCCTATGTTCCAATACCACGAACATGTAGTATTTTGTTTCTCTCCGAGATACTTAAGGATATTCTTGACTGCGATCTAGTGACCCTGTCCTGGTTAAACTGATATCTATTGATTATTCCCACAGCATAACAGATGTATGGTCTAGTACAGAGAGCATCGCATACATCAACGCCACCTGATTCCCCTGAAATTCCTCAAGGCACGCATGCATAATGAGAGCGTGCGTCTCTGATCTCCAACCTCTTAGGTGTCTTAGGACACATTTCCTTAGAAAGTGTAAACTTCATGCCTGAAAGAAGTGAAGGTCCCTTTTGGAGTTCTGCATCGAGTACTGAAGCAACATCTTGTCAATGTACGATGCTTGAGACACAACGCTAGCACTTTGTTCTTCCGATCCGCAAAGTTCTGAATCGCAAGAACAAACTGAGCCTCTTCAAATCTTTCATTTGAAATTGGGTCACTAGCCAGTTCTTAATTGAGAAGTTAGTAGTCCTTACAATCGTTCCAATGAGTAGGATATCGTCTACATACAAACCTAGGAAAACTCACTGAACTGTTGATGATCTTCTTCTTGTAGACACAAGGCTCATCAACACGTTTTTGGTCAAAGCCGAACGATTTGTGATCGCAGAATAAACCGATGATCCAAGATCGTAGACGCTTGTTCAGCCTATAATTGGATCGATTCAGTTTGCAAACTTTTTTGCTCTTACCGTTGACTCTAGTCTATGAATCCCTGGGGCTGCACCATATAAATGGTTTCCTCTCAAGATGTCATTCAGAAAGCTTGTCGTGAACGTCCATTTTGCCAATTCTCATAATTATAATAAGCACAGCAATGGACAGAAGGAGGCGGATAGACTTCACATGACAAATGCAAGGCGAGAAAGTCTCCTCATAATCACTCCCTCCACCTGGTTATAACCTTTGCCATAATCTCCGTCTAGCCCTTGGGATTGTGGCACCTTCCCATAAGCACCACTGTTTCCTCTTGTAGATCCATTTACAAGCCTATAGGTAGTTACCCCAATCTAGGCTATATCTAACAGATCCCACACTGAGTTGAAGTACATCAACTCCATCTGAATCTCATCTTGGGCTTTGCACCCATTCATCCGAGTCAACATTCCTCCATGTGAGCCACTCTGAAACAGGGTTCTACATGATAACAACATCCTCACGCGCCATGTGGTTACCATACAGGATTTCTGTGAAACCCAGATAGTGAACAGGTGGGTTTGTTCGCAACCCTCCACTACGTCGAGGTTCCCCATCTTGAGGTAGAACGACCGCTACTACCAAATGAACTATCATCAACAACTCTTGCTTGAGAAACATGCCTTTCAATAACTCTTGTTGAAGTTTTAGTAGTTTCGTTAAAAATCTCACGTAACACGATCTTACTACGTGGACTGTGCTCCCTAATAATGATTTCTCCTCTACATTGGAAGGTAGCCGTTCGTGTGTAACACACAAAGCAATATCTAGCTAATTTTTCGTAGGATCAATAAAAGTAAGTGCTCCCCCTCGCAGATAATTACTTCGGGGTGAGCGCTACAAAGGACAGGTAGTCTCATCATCCCTTTGATCGTACAGGTTCCAATTTTCTTTGGATTGGCCTCAAAGCATATATGCTGGGAAGACAACCCCTATTATGGGGAAGTGGTGCCATAACAGCTTTTAAAACAAACCCGCAGTCCAACAACTCCAGAGGTGTTCTCGCAACACTCTTGGAAGGAACACAGTTAAGTATATACACTGCAGTATCCACTGCAAAACCCCAAAACGAGTCTGGTAAGGAAGCGTAACTCATCATCGATCGAATCATGTCCAACAAGGTTATGTTTCTCCTCTCCGCTATACCATTCTGCTGAAGTGTACTCGGCGCTGAGAATTGGGAAACGATTCCATGTTTTATCAAATAGTTCTGGAACCCCAAATATAAAAACTCTCCACCTTGATCTGATCGAAATGTCTTAATTCATCTATCCAATACGTTTTCAACTTCAGCCTTAAACTCTCTGAACTTTTCAAAGGAATCAAACTTCCGTTACATCAAATAAACATACCCATACCTAGACTAATCATCAATAAAGGTGATAAAATACCCATAGTCTCCCCTGGCTCGCACATTCATCAGACCACAGAGGTCAGAATGTACTAACTCTATAGGCTCTTTGGCTCGATAACCTTTTCCAGTAAAAGGACTTTTAGTCATCTTGCCCTCAAGGCAAGATTCACACACTGGTAAATAATTTTCCTTTAACTCGCTTAGAAGTTCATTCTTCACCAACCTCTCAATCCTATTGAGATTGATGTGCCCTAATCGAAGATGCTAAAGTTAGGCATTTTCTTTTGGAGAAACATTTTGTCGTTTATTTTGAGTCACGACAATTTTAAACAACTTTATGTTATGGAGGGAACTCGTTGCTAATGGCCTTAGCACATACAAGTTACTTTCCAGATATGTTGAACATATTTCAACTTCATCTTTATGAATAAACACTTTATTCAATTGAAAATTCAGAGTATAATTATACTGTATCAGACACTTTACAGAAATTAAGTTCCTTTTCAACTCAGGAACTACATAAACATTATCTAAAATGATAAACTTCTTCTGTAAAGCCAATTGGATCCCTCCCACTACCACAGCTGAGACGACGTACCCAGTGCCTACTCGCATCGTCATCTCACCAGCCTCCAGCTGCCGCCAGGATCTAATTCCCTAAAAAAAAACAAAAAAAAAAAAAAGAACAAACATGATTAGTGGACCCAGGGTCAATAATCCAGGAATTCAACACACGACCAACTCATCTCGAGATCCATGGCTTTGACCCATTCATCCGGATCAACATTCCTCCATTGCTTCTGATAGACCAACGGATCCTCAACGTCGCCATGGTACCATAGCCAGGATTTCTTGTGAAACCCAGATAGTGAACAGGTGGGTTTCGCAAACCTCCACTACCGTCGAGGTTCCTCAATCTGGAGGTTAGAACCGACCTACCAAATGAACTATCATCAAAACAACTCTTTCTGATTGGAAACACATGCCTTTCAATAACTCTTGTTTGAAGTTTTAGTAGGTTTCGGTTAAAAAATTCACGTAACACGATTCTTACTACGTGGACTGTGCTCCCCTCAATATGATTCTCCTCTAGGAAGGTTAGCGTTCGTAACACCCAAACCACAAAAAAATACTCTATTTTTCGTAGGATTCATAAAATAACCCCCTCGAGTATACTTGGGGTAGCCTACAAAGAGACACACCTTGTCGTTGTTCCATTTTCTTTGGATTGGCCTCAAGCATATATGCGGACAACCCCTATGGGAAGTGATGTGCAAACTAGCTTTACACCCGTTCCACAACTATCCAGAGGTGTTCTCGCAACAACTCTCTGGGAAGGACACACAGTATAAGTATATACACTGCCTAGTATTCCACTGCAAAACCCAAAACGAGTCGTTTTGGTAAGGGAAGCCGCTCTCAACTCATTCAATCGTATCGAATCATGTCCAAAAGGTTATGTTTCTCCTCTCCGCTATACCATTTGCTGAAGTGTAACTCGGCGTCTGAGAATTGGGGGAAACGATTCCATGTTTTTATCAAAATAGTTCTGGAACCCCAAATATCAAAAACTCATCCAACCTTGTATCTGATCGAAATGTCTCCTTAATTCATCTAATCCAATACGTTTTCAACTTCAGCCTTAAAACCTCTCTGAACTTTTCAAAGGAATTCAAACTATCCGTTTACATCAAATAAACATACCCATACTAGGACTAATCAATTCAATAAAGGTGATAAAATACCATAGTCTCCCCTGGGGCTCGCACATTCATCAGACCCACAGACGGTCAGAATTGTTTACTACCTCTATAGGCTCTTTGGCTCGATAACCTTTTCCAGTAAAAGGCACTTTTAGTTCATCTTGCCCTCAAGGCAAGATTCACACACTGGTAAATAATTTTCTTTAACTCGCTTAGGAAGTTCATTCTTCACCAACCTTCAATCCTATAGATTTGATGTGCCCTAATTCGAAGATGCTTTACAAAGTTAGGACATTTTCTTTTCTGGAGAAACATTTTGTCGTTTATTTTGAGTCACGACAATTTTAAAAAACTTTATTGTTATGGAGGGGAACTCGTTGCTTAATTGGCCTTAGCCACTACAAGTTACTTTCCAGATATTTGTTGGAACTATTTTCAACTTCATCTTATGAATAAACACTTTAATTCAATTTGGAAAATTCCAGAGTATAATTATACTGTATCAGGACACTTTACAGAAATTAAGTTCCTTTTTCAACTCAGGAAACTACATAAACATTATCTTAAAATTGAATAAACTTATCTTCTGTAAAGCCAATGGATCCCTCCCACTACCACAGCTTGAGACGACGTACCAAGTGCCTACTCGCATCGTTCAATCTTCATCAGCCTCCAGCTGCCGACCAGGATCTAATTCCCTAAAAAAACAAAAAAAAAAAAAAGAACAACCATGTGATTAGTGGACCCTAGGTCACATAATCCAGGAAAAAATCATTCATTCTCCACTAAACAGTTCTCTAACACCAGTTAAATCATATGTTACATTGTATTTCTGCAATAGACCTATGAAGCCTTAGCCTTGTTCTTCTCCTTAGATCTCAGCCGAGGAACAATTCCTCTTCCAATTGCTCATCCTGGTTACCAATTGGAAAACACTTTCCTTTTTGTCTCTCAAGCGTGGTCGCCTTCCCCCGCTGAAGCGACAAAGCGGTGGGGTTAGCAGGCGCCCTTCCGCTTCTTCCTTACTTACCCTTTCTTTTTCTTCCACTTAGTAATGTTGAAGTGAAGGTTCAGGAACTTAATCCCTCAGGCTCGAACCTTGATGGGAAACTTTCTTTTGATGATTGAGGGCAAACAGTTTGTTCACCAACTCTTTTTCTTAGTTTTCACAAGGATTGGGAATGTCTGCCAACTCGTTAAGGAGAGTTATAAAGGCATAGTTCACTTTTGTTCAGAACTGCATTACTAACAAAGTTGTAGAAAAGCTACTCCAACAACGATTTGTAGGATATGTTTAATTCCTGGCTGCCCT
>NC_052354.1:54492231-54579731 GCF_009727055.1 Benincasa hispida
GCCCTCATGGATTCGAGACCCATTCATCTCCGTCACATTGAAGTGGACCATCATGTTAAGCACATGTTCTCGAACAGAGGTGCCTTCCTCCATTTTAGAGTTGAAGATGCATTTAAGAGCCTCGTGCTTGATCTGTCTAGACGGTTGTCCGAACATTCCCCGCATGGACTCCATGATCTCACACGCTGAGACCATAGGCTCATGCTTCTTGGCCAAAACGTCATTAAGACTGGCCAAGATATAAGCTCGGGCCTTCTCATTCACCCGTGTCCACGCTCATAGGCCTCCCGAACATTTTGAACGACGTTAGGAGGTGGAATAGGAGGACACTCCTCCGTAAGGACGAATCTGAGATCATCGATGATTAATATTGTTGTGATCGTGTTTCCAACTAGCGTAGTTTTCGCTAGTTAGTTTATCGACGCTAAGTAGAGTTAATGTGGCGATGGCCATAATTACGTAGCTGAAAAACGAACAAATTTAATAAGTCTATGCAATACCACATTTTAATACCAATTTTAGTTTTAGCAAAATGGTTTCCAAGTACCCTAAGTGACAAGACTTCTATTTCGCAATGATGCCCCAACGAGGCAGGACAAACTTCACTAGTGGGGTGATCAGATGCCCCTTCACTGGGATGAGACACTCTCAACCATTAGGCAAAAACAACTCTTCTAACTGCACTTAACGGTCACCATTCATTCAGTCTAGAACTGTTAACCCTTAACAATTCCGCGTAAGTATAACCCCTTGTTTTCGACCCTAGAGTCCCGCTCTAATGTGCCCACCGTAGGGAAAAAGTAGATTAGGACAAGAGATTAAAGCAACCTTATCCTATATAGGAGATCAGATAAAGAATCGTGCAAAACTGCCATCCTATAAGGGGAACTCCCAGGGTGCCTCGAGGCGATGCACAGAAACCTTATCCAACCTAACGAGAGAGATCGTAGGATATGCTGTCGCACATCCCGGTCCCACTTATTATGAACATTCTCTTCGTCCACCTTGATATTGACCTATCCAAATACCATCCTTTGAGGGGACACTCCCACGGTGCCACAAGGCCGAGGATAGATCTCACGGTGAACATAAAGGGAGAAACGCGAAGAGGTTTAACTGAAGTATCAGATACCCCAAGTACCTCCCACTGAGTGTTCTACCTAGGGGTTCATTAACTTAGACCATCCAGCTACTAATTTTATTTAAGTCAGTTTAATTTGTTAAAAAACAACTAAAATTAAACAAGTTCAAGTAGTCACATTATACTCGTTAATAAACCGTCCTCAAATTTGCATGCATGCATCAAATCTATCTAATTCACCTTTCCAGATAGGTTCCCAGGTAGGGATGTTCTGTTTCCGTCAGCTTAAATACCCCAGTCTAGACAGAACCCACCTTAGACAAAAGGTCCCTTCTAGATAGATTTGCTACACTCTTAATCTTTTATTAGTCAATTTATTCCTATTAAACTGATTAAAAGATTAAGCCATAGGTTACTGATCTCATTAGAACCGTGATCTTAGATCGATCTCCACTAAGTTTTAAAACACTTTTAAAACCATGATTCAAGCTTAAGTTTGCATGCATGTCTTATAGATTTTAGTTCTTATTTCCTTATAACTCTTATGAAAGAAACAACTAAGACCCATACACATTGTCATGTACAACTAGGTATTTATAACACTTATAAATTTAACCTATGTGTCATACTTCATGCAATGTCCATTCATTACTATACATAACTTTTATAAACTAGTAATAAACCAAGCAAACATGCTTCCATACACCCTTATACTATAACATTTATAATATAAAGATGATGCATGTCTATGCTTAATGCATGCATAAATATAACTCTTATATTATATGATGCATGAGCATGCCCTTATGTAATTTAAATCATACTTCTCTAAATCATAACACTTATAATTAAAGATGATGTCTGACCAATGCATAACCTAAGGTGGGATTTCTATATGGTATACCATATGACTTATAAACAAACATACATCCTATGTGCATTCACAAAAGATTAATGGACCGAGATGAACCACCTCAACCCCGGAAATAAAATTCTATCTATTACATTTTTCCATCAAGCAAACTGATTCACAGGCGAACCGGGTCTTGAACCGCCCGGGCGAAGCCTCCTCGATCGTTTAGTAAACTAGTCGAGTATCCACGATTGTTTAGCAACAATCGAGTACCATTTACAATGCGATGAAGCATGATGCACTCGATTGTTTAGCGCACCAAATAGAAACCCGCAAGCCTAAACGATCGTTTAGACGATGAGGTTTCTGTGAAGCACGATCGTCTAGACGATCATATGACAAGCAATAGGTAATAATTTACTCATGATCATGTAGTCAGGAACTAAGCGATGAAGCTTGCTGAGCTACACGATCGTCTAGTGAGCGCGCATCAACATGCTCCCGAGTATTCGATACTCAATGAAGAAACTCCTATTCAAGAGTACCTCTGAGCGAAAGCAAGATCGTTCCAAATTCATTGTGACAGAAATACTGTATTCACAATCAAACATACAANCTTGCTGAGCTACACGATCGTCTAGTGAGCGCGCATCAACATGCTCCCGAGTATTCGATACTCAATGATCGTTTATCCCATTGTTTAAATGACCTGACCAACGCTTGGTCGTCTTCATCCTTGAATAACAACAACTCCTTGCCTTGAAGCCTCATCAGAGTGACTCACAAAGACTCAAACACTTTGAATTTACAGACTCGATAGCAAGTTAATACGCCCAAAAACACAGGGGCCCTTACAATTAACTTCGAATGTAAACGAATTAAATAACCAGAGGCATCATCCCATAAGACTCCATTAATCCACATCCACAAACACATGTTTAATGCTTAAACAGAATGCAGACATGCTTTACCCACCGAGAAAGTAAATGCTATTATTTGCATCAATGAATTTGGAATATCAGAACCTGACTCTGATACCAATTGAAGAAACTCCTATTCAAGAGTACCTCTGAGCGAAAGCAAGATCGTTCCAAATTCATTGTGACAGAAATACTGTATTCACAATCAAACATACAATTATGCATTTAACAACAAATTACGGCATGCTTTGAACTATTAAACAACAAAGGGATGAGAGACATACCAGTTGAAGAACTCATCTTCTCTTTAAAACTCCTCTCGTAAGCCAGCAACTCTCGTTGTCGCTGAGATCATCAAGGCTATCGTCCACCAAATCTCACTGTCGTTTACCACCAAACGAACTTCTCACGAACAAGGCAACAATGAAGACACAACAACTTGGAAACCTTGGTATTCTCGAAGTGAGAATCCAGGAGGTGTGGGCTCTGTTGGATTTGGAAGAAGGGAGGAGGAAACAACGACCGTTTAACACAACCAATCACGTAGAAGATATTTAAAGTCTATCGAATAGACGTGTGCTTTTGATGTTTTAGTAAAAAGTGCATGATCGTGTAGTAAAAAGGTCCTAATCGTTTAGACGATCGTTTAGTAAAATCGCTCAGACGTGCGATCGTTTAGTAAAGACTATGCGATCGTTTAGGTAAAACACACGTGTACACGATCGTTTAGTAAACTTTGAGCTATCGTGTATGCTCTCGTTTGCTAGGCAATGGGCAGTGTACTCAATCATGAAGCGATTATCTGATCTCTTTTCAAAATGAAAACCATTTTCATTTTATCCTTTAGTTACGAAAACTGATTACAACATCCCACTATCTCATTCGATTACGGAGAAAAAACCGCCACTAATTATCTTATAATTGTTTAATTATAAATAAATATAATCATATTATATTTATAACTATAGTTTAATATCACATCATATACAACATATAATCCATATTCCTTTTCTCTTCCACTAGATATAAACCATATTTATATATTTTTTCTCCAATTAATGTATCTCATACATCATGTCAACTATATCATATATATTTGACCCATTTAATTATATCGTATATAATCAAACTCCATCTTGTCAGTTTGAACACTCAAGCTGACCCAAAAACTGATTCTCAACTTGAATCCATTGAGCTACCAAGGGAACCTTATGAACCTGTGGCTCGAAGCTCCAACAGTATGTGAATAACCGACTAAACTCTTTAGCCACGAGATCCACCATCCGTTAACTGCCAAGCATTCTACTAAAGACCGACAGCTACACTTTTCTCACCACAGATATATTCCTGTGTCTATCGGATATACCAATCAACAACACGATAATCTTTCATTAATTACACTACGGATACGACCCATTTATAATTGCTCGTAAGTACAAATAATATGAACCATATTGTTCATGTAAAGACATGTGAGTGGAGATATCATGTATAAAGGAGTTTATACCCAAAATCATACTACACTGTAATTAATGATTGTTTGAAAATTGTGTGATTCATTAGTTAATTGCATTCTAATTTTAAAATGTCGTTGAAGAAAAATGGGTAACAATAAAAGAAAGAAGCAAGTAGTGACTATTTACTAGATAGTTGATTATTATGTGACATAAGGGACTAGAATTGCCGATAATAAAAAAAAAAAAAATTATCCTTTCATTATTTATCTTCCTTTTCATCTTCTGGCTTTAAATTCACAATCTCTATTTCGCCCCATCAAACCTCCATTATGCTATGTTCCTCGATGAGCCTGTTTAGAAAATATATGTTACTTCCTCTAAAACTCTCGATGGTCAGGATTAACGAGTTCAAAGTGATACGGTACTCATACGACTGAAGAATCACAACAACCATAACTCTAATCCTAATTTACAAAAGTTGATTAAGAAGGGAAAATACCACTATGGAGATTTTCTTTAGTGTTTAGAAATAAAGAAAAAAACTAACAAAATATCGAGTGTTCGTGAAATCAACATAGTTTTTTATCACTTGGATGAGGAAAATGAAACTCATAACAAACTCTAAACATAGTTTTTATATCTTCAACCAAATAAATCTTAAATCTTGCAATATATTGATATATGCGTAGCATATCAACTTACCTCTCCAATAAATATCAATATTAGTATCAAATTTTACCTTGTTTGATGTATACTCGTAACCATGAATCTAATTTGTGGGTTCGTTGCAACTATTCGTTTGCAAATGGCTTCGACAAATTTTCCCCCCTTAAACGTTGACATGGGTTTTCTCCATAAATTCTGAATAGGACATAACTAGAAAGATAGTATTAAAATTAAAAATTTGAATATTAGACCTAGATTTGATATTTGAAAAAGAAGATTGCATCTATTATTTTAATTTCATTTTAATTTCAAAACAATGTCGAGAAAAAACTTAGAAGAAAATGGACATATATGCTAAAAATTTGGCAGAACTAAATTAGTTACATGTTTGGTTGAGGCCATTTTGGATAATATGAAAGATCAACGTCACGTGCAGGAGGGTTTCTATATTTTTAAAAAGATTTAGTTCCTACCATATATCCAAAGGAAAGTTAAAATGATGCTTCATGTCCTAATTTCCCCATTCATAACCAAATGAGAATACATGGTGAACTTTACAATGATCTATTGGGCCGAGTGAGTCCAAACGTACAAATATATGGTCCAAGCCCATGTGTTGGGCCAGATCTAGGGCCAGCTTTTGTTAGATAATCTGGGCCTGGGCCGAATATAGACGTCAACGTCCAAGGGCCTCGGCCCGATGACCTTGAGTCTTCTCTATATCTTCCATACATATATCGTCGACAATTTACCAGTAGCTCTTAAACCCTAATTTTTTCCTTCAATTTTTGCAGTCGTTGCATTAAAACCCTACCTTTCTTTTTCATCTAAAATGGTACTGTGTGAAATTGATTTCGTTTGAAGAACTTATGATGATTTTGGTTTTATACGTTTGCATGAATTTTAATGGTGGTTGTGTTTTTGCAGACAGGAGAAGCTGTGAATCCTAAAGCCTATCCTTTAGCCGATGCGCAGCTTACAATTACCATTCTTGATCTTGTTCAGCAAGCTGCTAACTACAAGCAGCTCAAGAAGGGTGCAAATGAAGGTACCGTGCTTTGTTTTGTGTTGATGTCTTTCGTTTGAAAACGGTTTTAGCTTTTAAGAAGTATTGGCTTAGGATTTTGTATGGTGTTATTTGTTTCCCTTGGCTAATAGCTTTCTTTTGATGGATTTTTCAGCCACTAAGACGCTGAATAGAGGGATTTCCGAGTTTGTAGTGATGGCTGCGGACACTGAGCCACTTGAAATTCTTCTCCATCTTCCCTTGTTGGCTGAAGATAAGGTAACACTATTAATTTTTTGAACTTCAGATTGAAAATCATGGTTTTCTGCTGATACTTGTTAAGATAGATAGTTTGGCAAAAGGAGGAATGTACTCCCCTGCTATCTATTGTACTATTTTTTTTAACTAATGAAATCTTGGTGTAAACAATGTTAGGAATTAGCTTTTATACAGACGTGATAGTTAGCAGCACTATCTCTTATTTGTTTCTTCCTTATGGGACACTCTCAATGTGCAAGCCCCCGATGCTTTATTCTCTACAGCTCTAGTTACCATTTTAGCTTAGATATATCATATTTGTGTCGTGAAAACCTGATGTTATTTATTGGAAATAATCATAATGAGGTTGCAGAAGAGCTTCCAAAATTTTTATTTTAGCATATAGAGGATTAAATAGAAGTGGTAGGAGGCACACTCTCATAATGGTGGGCCAAAGTGAGCATAGGTTAGCAGCAAGTGGCATGTACGTACTACTTTCCATGAGTTTGGAGGTTCAAGTCTCATCTTCACATTTGTTGGGCTAAAAGAAATCAACTCATGACGGTGTCATAATGTCACATCACCATTCTTGTTGGATATTTATTAGATTGAGCAAATCCACAATTTCAGTTATATTCCTCCATTTCATCGTTCTGTCTGGTTTACTTCAAGCCAATGATCCCTATATTACGATTTTGCAGTTTGCTTTAACTTTAGTTGTATCCTTCTTCAGCTGCTTGATTCTACAATGCGAAAGATGAAATTCATCCTTTAGCATTGTGATCAAGTCTAGTTTTGGATGGAGATAGAACTGCCTGCTGATAATTATTCGATTGCATCTTTTGTTTGTAAAGATTTTGATTACATCTTTTCCAGACTTCAATGTAATAAAATCATGTGCCCTATAATGGCAACTAGTGCTTAATGCTATATAATATAACGGTTTTATGCTCGAACTTGCAGAATGTGCCTTATGTATTTGTCCCTTCAAAGCAAGCTCTTGGCCGAGCATGTGGAGTCACGAGACCTGTAATTGCATGTTCTGTAACAACAAATGAGGGAAGCCAATTGAAATCTCAAATACAACAACTGAAGGTAAAAAAAAAAAATTACTACCACCTCCTTTTGGGGTATAATCTTTCTAGAAGTATCATCAATTTCTCCTCTTGATACATTGTTCTTTCTTCTAAATGCAGGATGCCATTGAGAAGCTGTTGATCTGAAATGTTATATTCTATAATATGGCATTCGGTATGATGGGCTTCTTTGATCGTCATGGTCACTGCTCTGGAGGCTTTGACTGAAGTTGTTGTGCAATTAGGGAAAAAATGTCTTGGTATTAACCTATATATGGAGCTTCTTCTTTTTAATTTTGTTTCCATTAAGAGTGGGACAAAACACTCGTACAATTTAATGACAGTTTAAGCTAATGTTTCTTTATGAGTTTGCCTATATATGGTTCTTTTGCCTTTGCCCTTTCTGCACCATTCTGATAATACTTGATAGATGTGAAAACAAGGTTCAATTATTGACTTTGTCTCATGACATGAAAAAGTAGGCATTAGATCGATCAAGTCTACATTGTCTGCCCAATTATATAATAATTAGAATTTAACTAAATTCGTTTACTTATCTATTACAAAATCGTCATTAATGATTTTGTAACTAACTAACGTAGTTAATTAAAAAACTTAATGCGACAGGGTGAGAGGCTGTTTGAATTCCAACTTCATTGTGGGTGGATTGGGCCATATGCTACGAATGGGATTTCCAATTATAATAGTTGTGGGTGGTTTGAATCATTATAACCTACCGTTAATTTTAATAATACTATTTTGTTACAGTTTATAATACTCAATTTTGATGTTCACAAAGTACAATAATACTCGTAGTTTACCATTAGTTTATAATACTCAATTCAGGATGTATTGTAGCCACCTAGTGAGTAGAGGTAAAGTGCTATCATTTTAAAAAAGAGTTCAAGCTTTGATGTTCACAAAGTACAATAATTGTATTGTAACAAATTTAAGAAAAGAGTTCAAGTTATGATGTTCATCTATTTGAGCATTTAGGGGGCGTTTGACCCTTCAAGTTAGGTTAGGTTGTGTGAGTAAAAAACTCACCCACCGTTTGATTCACCAATAATTAAAGAGGTTTATTATCTCGTTATTCGTAACTCATGTTTCTCACTTCAGTATTCACCATCAACTTTCAATTACTCCCTTCTTCTAATAATTATCAACTCAACTCAATTCTTTAATATTTTACGAGCATACAAGTGACCTATGAATTCAAATAGATGAGTAATAATGTAGTAGAAGATCTCTCTTTTCTTCACTAACTTCTTTCTAGGATCTTCCCTTGATAAAGTTTTACTGATGTGGTCTTCGCATTTAGGGTTCAAAATCCTCTCATTTCAATGTTATATATCAAAGTATTCTCATCCAGCTCATATAACGATGTTGACATGAATACATAAATGACACATTTAAAAATGTTTTATGCGGAATCTCGTTCATGCTACCAATTTTTGGTTTTCTTTTTCTCTCACTTGATAATTGAAAAAAAAAAAAAAGTGAAGAAAAAAAACTCCTTTTGCTTGGATTCTTCTTCTAACTTCTTCCTCTCGTTCATTGGTCTCACGGCCGCTTCTTCCTCTCACTCTTTAGTTTCATTCTCGCTTTTTTCTCTTGTTAATTGATTTAAATGAGAGAGGGATTGGAAAAAATTGCATAACGAAGAAGGAAGGAGGAAAAATGTGGAGTGAAGAAGAAGAATATGAAATTGCAGAAGATCAAAAGCGAGACTAAACGTGAAAATGCAAAGAGAAGGAGAAAGAATCACGATAATTTTAGTTATTTCACCTAGGGTGATGTAAGCAAAAAGTAAAAAAAAAATGTTTGTTTTCAAAACCTAAGTTAAATTTCATTTAGACCTTTCATTTTGGGTCAATCATACTATTTTCTCATCAAAATTTGAAGTTTGTATGGATTGATTTTTCAAGTGTTTAAAAACATTTGTTTTGTAATTGAAAGCACTTTTGTAAGTATTTAGATTGTCGTTTTTTTAATAATTTTATAATCACTTTCAAACATATATTTAAATATTACAAAAATTAAATAGAAAACTCTTAGCTGGACAGATATTTTATTAGATACTAAAGGGCAAGGAAAAGGAACTAAGAAGTGTCCTTGCTTTGATTGTCTTGTTATGAACTTTGTCCGATTATTTCACGTTACATGTTTCTCTAATGGCATGAAGCTGTACGATGTTTCCATTTTTTCTGGTCTGTTGGTAATATACAAAGTGCACTGCACATTCAAAAGCTAAAGGTAAAATATTTGCACTGTGCAACTAAATAATTTTCCTTTTACTTTTCTTAATACAATAAACGAAATTTAAACCTTCAACCTCAAACAAAGAAAACATGTAAAAAAAATCTTGAAGGAGGTAATGAGAGGATAATATAAAATAATTTACAAGGTTAATTACATATTATATGGTGTGGTGTTAGTGAATTCTACCTACACTACTCTTTGTAGAGCAAGAGATTTGTATATTAATACCCTTAGGTTAAATTGTAATGTTATTATGATTTTCTTTTTAAATATCAATCAATACTCCTAAATTACTCTAGAAGTTTTATCAATTTAAACTTTCAACTAATAATAGAATTAATTTAAATCCTAAACTTTTGTAATCGTATAAATTTATACTCTCCTTCATGTTCTTTTTTTAAAAAAAACCTTGTGTAGATATTGAACCCATGAATTTTTATAAATGAATCAATTTAGACTCTTAGACAAAATTTTCTTTGATGTCTGTGCATTTATTCTAGTTGTCCATTTTGTCAAACCAATATTTGAAGAAGTTGAGAACTAATTTATAGATGATTTTCAAAGGTAATTATAATGAATTGGCTAGATTGGTTGGCTTATGATTAGAAGTTTAATTTACTTAAATTAAGTTTCGCACCATATTGGTCGGAGGATATAAATTGATACAATTATAAAAGTTTAAGGTTTAAATTGATACAATTATTAGTTTAGAATTTTAATTGATACAACCTCCAAAATTCAAGGATATAATTCTTTCCCAAGTTAGTTTATTAAAAAAAAAAAGAAAAAAAAAAAAAGAAAAAAAAAAGTCTCATAGCCGTAGGTCAAGATACCAAATAAACGTCTTGTTGCCAATTAAAAAAATAAAAATCTAGAGGAAGTATCTAACAACCATGTTTGTAATAGTTGTCACACACACAGACATAAATATATCACACATACATATATATCTTTGGATAGGTGTCATGTATATTGAGGTTTATAATGAGTGTCACATGCTAAACCTGTGAGGTATTTAAGGGTTTTGTAAACTTTATGAGTTTTTAATTACATTTTAAAAGGATGAGAGCATCTAAAAAGAAGATAGCCAAATCTTTCCCTTCTAATCATTGAGCCCAAATATTGTATATTTATTTTGCAATTGCCTCCATTTTATATCACATAACTATCAAGGATGTAGCAATTTCCTCAAGTAATTTTCTTTAGCATGTCATTACCTCCCTAACACTTTTCTAGGCTTAATTACAAAAACTTCCTTAAATTTTATCATTTATTTTAAAATATCATATTTGTTCAAAAATTTACAGTACATATTATTACACCCTCAACTTAACCATTTCGAAATCATCATTTAAATAGAAATCCATTAGAATGTTTGACCAAAAAAGAGACTTAAAACGGTGATTAATCTGTAACAAAAATTGAAACCTAAAGTCACACTATTCTAGATCATTGGTACACATTTTTCAAGTCTAAAATTCTAAAGGATTAACATTTATGAAAAATTAAGAACGGCAATATTAACAACTTATGAAAGAATACGGGTATTTTTTTTAAGCAAATGATAAGGTTTTTTTTTAAAACATATTAGTCCATTTTTCTTCGTCTTTTTATTGGTATCATGGTGTGTGCTTTCTTTTATTAATGAGAAAAAAAAACCAACAAGAGAATAAATTGAAATTCTTTCTTACCAAAAGAATAGTTAGAAAAAAAAAACATTAATACAGTAAAAAATTATAAAACCATTTTTCTATCACAGACAAAGCGAATTCCAAAACATCTTAACCTTCATTCATACAAATTAGAATGTCTCGAGATATATGATTTTTTTTTCTTTTTTAATACAATAACTATGAAAATGAAGGATTAAGCCGACCTTAAGAAAAAAAAAGTCATTTCAATTAAGTTTAGCTCAAAATATATATATATCAAAAGATAAGGATTTGTTGCTAATATATATATATATATATATATATATATATAACAAGACATTATCTATATATAAAAAAAAAAGATTGAGCAAATTATCTGTTTGGAAGAGGACTCCTAATTCCACTAACATGTTATGTTTGGAGAGAATTTCATCATTATGTGGCTGACTTAAAATGATATATATGATCTGATTCTCACATGGCCATAACAAACAATGCTTCCAACTGTCATGAAAAGATATACTTGTATACCTTGATATGTCCCTACATATATTTCTCGTTCTCATCACATACAACTTTTGAACTTTCCCTCTCTCTTCATATTTTATGTCATCAAAATAAAACATTCTACTACCTAAAGAAGTAAGACAAACAGTGTGAGCAGTAAACCTTTTCAAATGTGTAAGGAAAACAAAAACATCTATATATATGCATGTCCTCAATTATAGGGAGATTTGTATAGATGCCATGAAAAATTGCATCAAAATCAAAATTAAGTAGATAACATTTTGTTGACATTTGTAAATATTATTTCTTGTTCTCTCTCCTTTCTCTTTGGTCTGTTTTTCTCGATCTAGTTCTTTGCTCTCGCTTGTTTTTTTCTGCTACTAATCGTCCCAACATGGACAAGGGAACCTTCCAATTTTGAAAATTTTCCAAATCTCAATTTCCTTTTATACCAATGTCAAATCTGAAGTAAAGGGAGAAGAGTCATTGAGGGAGAAAATGAGGAAGATGACAAACTTTTTTTCTTTTTTTTTTGGAAGGAATTGATGAGCAAGTGAGGCTAAGAGGGATGGAGGAGAAATAATAAAAACAAATTATTTACTTATGCATGCAAAACCGTCATATAGCCTAGCCTTAAATACAAAAGTTGGGTAAAATCTCATTTTGACCTAATATTTTGGGTAAAAAATACAGTTCACTCTTGAATTATATGGTAGTCAATGAGGTGCTTCTAGCTATTTGATTTTTTTAACCTACTAACCATAGAGATATATGTTACATGAACTCAAGACTTATAAAACTTACACCGGTAACACGAACATTTCTATATAATTCAATTTTGAATTTTCCAACTCCATGCTATAGATTCGGTCTTACTAAGAAGATGTTTGAATTAATTTTTGGACAGATTGCAAAAACCATCCCTAATGTATGACAATAGTTGCAAGTGATTTTTGTAATTTGTCCTTTAAATTTGATCATTTCTAAATCAAGTACCCTAATGGCAAACTAAGGAAATCATTTTCAATCATGTAAAAAAACTTTGGAAGTTCATTGGCCCAAGAAACATGGGAATCAAATCAATATCAAGATTTTTGACACATTTTCCATGGGCAATAAATACTTGGTGGTAATAATTTCAATCAAGCTCAAGTCATAACCACTTGAGTGATCATTTTTACCTGCCGATGATTATTTGCTCGGCTCAGACAACAGAAGAAGAAAGCCAAAAGGATTTGGCTAGTGAGTGGGGTAGCAAGAGCACTCAAAGGAAGGCTTGATTGTCGTTGATTTCACAATCTGCAAAATCAAACCCAATCTTACCCGATAGAACAAACAGAGAAGGAAAAAGCTATGGGTTTTTCGTGTTAAGATTCCCATTGTCCTGTCCTCTAGCCTTTGCAATTAATCTCTCCTTTGCACATTCCCCTTGATCCTTTTTTATTTATTATTTTTTTTTTTGACAAAGATCATTCTTAAAAGAAACAAAGTTTAAACAAGCAATATGACGAAACTGACCTCCAACTTCATCATGACCAAATATGACCTGTCTCAATCTAGCAATAGAGGTTCATACTTTCAGTGATTATCTAATTTGCTAAGAAATGTCTATATAATAGGAAGTTCCAAACAATGCCTAAACAAACCGAATTGGAGAATAGCTGAAGCAGCAGCACCATAAGGCTCACTTCTTACCTTACATTCTCTACCAAAAGAATGGTTAGTTCTTTCCAATTTATTGTAGTATTCAAAATAAAATCGATAAGATTCAAATATTTCTCTTTCTAAGTAACTATCTCAACGGCTACAGGATGGCAAGCGGAGTTTGACAGTTGCTGATGCTGTGGACTACAAAGGGTGTCCAGCAAACCGGTCTAAAACCGGTGGTTGGGTCCCGGCTGCTCTTATCGTAGGTACTGCATTTTGTCTTACTCTGATACACCCTCCTTGAAGTGCTTCTGGGCTGAAACCAAAACCAGCTTCAAGAATGTAAATAAAAGGTTGTCTTAGAGAAGAGTTGGACATGTTCCCATATCTCACCTATCTATCTAGTTTGGACTAAAGGTAGTCTTAGATCATCAAGAACTACAAATTCTTCGTTTGTCTGAAACTGAAATACATAGCTAATCTAGTTGTGAGAAGAGTTCGAATGAGTTTCATGATCAATATAACTATTACGGACAGCTACATTTGCGGGTTCAAATCATGGTCATGGTACTTATGAGATGTTTTAGATGGATGACCCACCACGGTCAAGTTTCATAGAGAATCAGAGAAAAAAATGATGATTTTTTTTTTTTTTTGAAATTAAAAGAAAAAATGATGATCTTAATAATGAAAGATAATATTTTAGGTTTTATTAAGTTTTGATCAGTATACATCTTTAGAACATTCAGCATTCAGAGCCTTCTCAATCTCAGTTCAAATCAATATTTTTCCACCTCTTGAAGTGAGACGATAGGACCCTAAAGAGCAACCAAAGCCATAGACAACTTCAAATAATTCTGTTCGTAACATTATTATTCAGACAGCCGATAATGGGAAAAGGACAAATGCTCAAGCTGGATCTTTCACACATAATTAAATGTAACTGCCTTTACCCATCTTCAATTATACTCCACTTTCTACAAAAGAAAGAATATTCAATTCCTACGCACATTTCCCAGCTAAATAAAAAAATCTCCTTCTGGTGTGAAATTTGATTCTTGTTTCTCCAAGAAAACTCTTTAAAAAAAATTTAATCATAGCGGTACAAGAGATGAAATCTTTAAAAAGAGCAGATGGAAATTTTGCTACAGAATGAATCGAGTTCATTAAATCTTGGACAGGGATTGAACTATGTGAAAGACTTTCAACAATGGGAATAGCTGTAAATCTGGTGACTTACTTGGTGGGAACATTGCATCTGCCTAGTGCAACTTCAGCCAACATTGTCACAGATTTCATGGGTACATGTTTCCTCCTTTCCATGCTTGGAGGTTTTTTGGCAGATTCTTTCCTTGGAAGATATAAGACAATAGCAATCTTTGCCTCAATACAGACACTGGTAATGATAGATTTTCTTCCGTCAATTTGACATTTGACGACCTTATATTTTCTCTTTTCATAACTCAACCATGATTACTCAAATGAATTAGGGAACTGGAACTCTAGCAGTAATAACAAAGTTACCACAACTACATCCACCTCCTTGCCATCCTAGTGCCAGCAAGAACTGCAAGCAAGCAAATGGGTTTCAACTGGGAATGATTTATTTGCCTCTGTATCTAATTGCTCTAGGAACTGGGGGTATCAAATCCAGTGTTTCGGGATTCGGGACTGACCAATTCGATGAGAAAGATGACAAGGAGAAGGCTCAAATGGCATATTTCTTCAACAGATTTTTTTTGTTTGTCAGCAGTGGGACTTTGTTAGCAGTGACGGTGCTTGTTTACTTGCAAGATGAAGTGGGCCGCAGTTGGGCTTATGGAATTTGTTCAGTTTCAATGTTCACAGCAATTTTAACATTCCTGTGTGGTACTAAGAGATACAGATACAAGAAAAGCATGGGAAGTCCAATAGTTCATATCTTCCAGGTCATTGTTGCAGCAATAAACAAGAGGAAGATGGAACAACTCAATGCTACTTTGCTATATGAAGATTCTGCTGCAACCTCAAGAATAGATCACACAAATCAATTCCAGTAAGTGGTTTTTTGGCCTAACTAAACATACTTGAATCAACCTTTACACGTACATTCAAATGGAAATGTAATCTGTGACAACATGTAATAAGTTATTGATTTAAAAGGGGAACATTCTATAAATCAGACCTTGGACAAGAGTTTTCAGAGGCTATTAATTTGTTTTACTTTCTAGATTTCTGGACAAGGCTGCCATTGTTGCAGAGGGAGATTTTGAGAAATCTGTATGCTCAGCTCCCAATCCCTGGAAGCTCTGCACAGTAACAAGGGTAGAGGAGGTAAAGATGATGATGAGACTGCTACCAATATGGGCCACAACCATAATCTTCTGGACTACATATGCTCAGATGATCACTTTCTCAGTGGTGCAGGCATCCACCATGGAAAGATCATTGGGGGATTTTCAAATCCCTGCAGGCTCTCTAACTGTTTTCTTTGTGGCAGCCATATTGATCACACTGGCTTTTTATGACCTTCTTATCATGCCTCTTTGGAAGAAATGGAAAGGGCAACCAGGTAAATATGGAATCTTCATATTACATTATTATCCTCCATTCCCATTCTCGAAATTAAATCGGAGAAAAACTTTATTGAACTTCCATTGAATTATCAAAACTTTATTGAAGGTTGCAAAGTTTAAGAACCTATGCAATGACGAGGAAAAAGAAAACATTATATTAACTTCGGTTTAGGAAGCAGTTTATTTACCCATTAGAATTTTCGAGAACATGATTCATCCATTTCTTTCACAGGTTTTACAAACCTACAGAGGATTGCCATAGGTCTTATCCTGTCAACTTTTGGAATGGCAACTGCAGCTTTAGCCGAGATGAAACGGCTCTCAGTGGCTAAAGCTGTGGGTAGGTCCACCGCAACTTTGCCTTTAAGTGTGTTCCTACTGATTCCTCAATTCTTCTTGGTGGGTTCTGGAGAAGCTTTCATCTATACTGGCCAGCTTGATTTCTTCATAACACAATCCCCAAAGGGAATGAAAACTATGAGCACTGGCCTCTTCCTCACAACTTTATCGCTAGGGTTTTTTGTTAGTAGTTTTCTGGTTGCAGTTGTGAAGAGGATGACGGGAAGCAAGGATGGACAGGGATGGCTGGCAGACAACATAAATTATGCTAGGCTCGATTGTTTCTATGGACTTCTTGCCATACTAAGTGGCATAGATTTTGTAGCATTTTTAATTTGTGCAATATGGTATATGCCACAGAAACCCAAACAAGTTTTAGAGATGGAAACTAGTACAAATGGGGGATCTGCAGCTGAGAAATGCTAGTAAACTAAGCTTGGATTTTGGGTTTGTTTATTTTGTTTCTTGTATCCCACATTACTCCATAGTGTGGATTGATAAGGATGGGCAGAGGAAAGGGTGGGACATTAATAAGTACTCTTGAGTCTTGATTGACAAGGGATCATTTTATAAGGATAAGCAGATCCCAATTTCAATGGATACTTTCATATTGAATAAGCTAAAGCTGAACTCTTGATCACTTTTAAATCACCATTCCCCAATTTGAAATAAAGAGAGCGAAAAAACAAATGTAAGAGTTCAAAACGCTATAGTAGCAGAAAACAAAACTTGCAAATTAAAGCTCATTTTCACGTAACAGAAAACTGAAGACCAACGCAATTATGAGACGTCCCTCTTGATGAGTTTGAATTCCCCTCCTCCTTTGAATGTTCTATATAAGCATGGGTCTAAACACATAAATGTGTAATATATGAACTTCGCAGATTGCATCGAATATCAGCATGGTGCCTTGGGGTGGGGGGTGTTATGCTAAAAATGGGTATCTAAACAAAACCAAAAGAAGATCGTGAATAATAGTACATATTAGTTAAACACTCTGGACAGCTTCCTCCTAGAAGCTCAGTCCCATATAGATCCACAACAGTTCATTCTCCAGTCATAGAAATAGATTCTGTACTACAACATTAGGCAACTAAAATCAACCCCATAAACCCCACAATAAATAGATGAACCCAAAAAAATAATATATCTAAGAACGCATACCTAACTCAAAACTCCAAAACTTTGCCGAGATATGAATTCGATTCTTGCAGCTACTGTTAAACATCATCAATCTGTTCTCTTCTGCATGTCTCCTCGTACAAGCTCATGCATTTCAGTAGCCTAATTTTGACTATCATTCTTCCTATCATTCCCTTCTTCTCTCTCCTCCAACAACCTACCAGCTTCCTCGTCTGCCTGCTGAGCCTTTTTCTGGCCCTCTGCGGCTTTGAGTGCCTGCAACTTAGAATGGTTGTAATACGCAACTCCTAAAAAGGCAAGCCCATAACCGAACAAATTAATGGGCGTGACCGTATCCTTAATCACAGACCAGGAGAATGCAATCAATAGCCAATCCTTCACTACCCCAGCAACATTCATTGTCAAAGCAGATGTCTTGCCCACCAGTAAAAACACCGCAAGATTCAAAGCAAAAGCACAGAATGAATTGGTACCAAAAATCACGAAATCCAAATGGAAGCTCGAATTATCCCTCAACAAAGGGTATTCCATTATTAACCATGGTACAGATAAGAAAACCAAGCAACAGGGAGCCACATAGTAAAGCGACGTGATGGGATTCAACGAAATACCCTTGGAATTCAACAAAATCTGAATCATGACCAATCGTGTCGCCTCGAACGCGACCGCCAAAAGCTGCAAAGTCACACCCTTTGAATTGAATTTCGCTTCTCCATACGCAGCGACTGCAACACCAAGCGAGATCGAAACCATATTAGCCATAGTATCAGACTTAAACTTCTCCTTCTTAAGCGAAACTCCGATCGAGTACACAGCGACGGGCATCAAAGCCTTAAGCATCTGTATAAAAGAAACCGATAGATAGATATACGCGGAATTAGAAAACCAGAGGGAAAGCGAATACAGAGCTCCGATCGGAACCACAGATTTGAAGTAGAGCTCACGGGACATGGAGACTGGCTCCACAACTTTGAAGACGCTAACGAGAAGGTAAGCGATCGAGGAACAGAAGGCCATATGGATCATGGTGAGAGAGATCGGAAAGGGCCAATTGTACATCTTCTGATCTAGAATGTACTTGTTGTAGACGATGACGGAGAAGCTGAGGAAGATCCATATCGCGACGTAGGCATAAGAAAGGAGAACTTTCTTCAGGACACTCTCGGAGATGGCTCCGCCTTTCCCCATTTCCGATCAAACTGAAGATTTCAGATCGAAAACTGAAAACGGAACTTGAGGAAGAAAATGATGAAACCGATGGGATTTTGACGAGAATCTCATTGGATGGGTTTGGCCGGAAAAAAAGACAGTTACGGGCCGAGTCAAATGGGCTTTTGTTCTTCATTTTGTTCTTCTTTTGAACGTCATATTGGGCCTAGTGAAGCCTATTATGATGAGAGAAAATGTGAATTGGAATTTTGTTGGGCTTTGGATTCTAAACTTGATTGGGAAATTGTAAGTTGGGCTGACTAGACAAATAGCAAAATTTAAGTTTTCATTTAGATATATAGTAAAAACCTTTTAAGATTGTAAAAATAGTAAAACAGATTATAAAAATAGAAAATAATTATTAACAATTGCCAAAACTACCCCCACATAGAATTCTAAAGATGTGAGAGTTTCAAAACTGTTTGAAAACAACAAATACACTCTACCTAAACAACTATCACACACTAAGCAATGTATTCGTAAAAAGTGTGTCCGATCCACGTGTACAATAAATAAGCAGTTTTCTTCAATACAGGCTTCCTCCTAAAAAGTAAACATGCTCTGATGGGAATACAACATCAAAAGGAATCGAAATCTTGAAAATCAACGATTTCGGTGTTGTCCTCATAAGGTTGGGAAGAATGATCAATCTCTGCTAATTCATTATTCAAATACATTGTATTTCCAGTGTTCGGGACAATGGATGAGACATGGTCAACCACTAAACATAAATCAATTTGGGGGACTATGATAGAACTGACATCAACCACAAAATATCTTTATCTTCAACAATCCTAATAAGATTCAAATTGACATAACCAATCCAATACATTATCAAATTAGATATAATTAACTCATCAAAGAGGAGTCTAATCCGTTGTAAATCCATAGCAAAAACAATAGCTTATTAAAGAAACCACAACAAAACCTAAATTGATGAACACTTTGTGTGAATAACAAAAGTTACGACCATTTTTTTAGAAAATGATTTATTTTTTCCAAATCGTTAAAATAATAGCTAAAACAGTATATAAAACTAATTCATTAAGAATATGAGAATATATCGCTAATTTATTAAGAATTGATGTATAAAATTATGAAAAACAATTCAAAGATTTGAATAAAATTAAATACGTATAAATTAATGAAAAACCATTCAAAGATTTGAATAAAATATATGGATAAAATAAAATTTAACAACATATGGATATTTAAAATGTAATTTTGGTAGAAAAATATGGATATTTAATTAATATGAGATTAATTCGAAAAGTGGTTAAATATAATATAAAATAATAATAAAATAGGGAGATTATATTAACTACAAGTTGTCCTTAAGAATATCAGCGTTGTGTACATATCTCGACCCTGTTTTTTATTTACAACTACCTATATTTGTAATTTCATTAATTTGGGGGACTCTGATAAAACTGACATCAACTACAAAATATCTCTATTTTCAACAATTCTAATAAGATTCGAATTGGCAGAACCAATCTGGTACATTGTCAAACGAGATATAATTAACTCATCGGAGTGAAAAAGTTTACCTTTGATATATTCCAAAAATTGTTGGAACCATGAATTTGATGGAATACGCGCCTCAACATTTTGAAAATCATGGTAGTGAGAATTATCATCTCATCGACCATCAAAGAGGAGCCTAATTCGTTGTAAAGTCATAACAAAAACAGTAGCTTGTTAAAGAAACCACAACAAAACTTAAATCGATAACACTTTGTGTGAGTAACAAAAGTTATGACCATTTTTTTACAAAGTGATATTTATTTTTTCTAAACCGTTAAAATAATAGCAAAAACAGTATATAAAACTAATTTATTAAGAATATGAGAAATATACGGCTAATTTATTAAGAATGTATGTAAAAAATTATGAAAAACAATTCAAATATTTGAATAAAATATATGATAAGATAATTGCTAGTAATATATGTATATTTACAATATAAATTTGATAGAAAAATCTAGATATTTGATTAAGGTGAGATTAATTCGAAGAGTGGTTAACTAGAATCTAAAATAATAATAAAATATAGAGATCGTGTTAACTACGTGAGCAAAAATATGAGAGCAGTTATTCTTGAAGAATTATAGAATTATCTGGTTTTGTAGTTTCATCAACAACAATTACTACGAACCAGACAAGGGCAAATCAGGAATTTAGGAAATTGTGGCCATGTGCATGTCACATGAGTTGCCATAAATCTTATTAAATTTTATCATATGCTCCAATTTCCACGGTATGTTCGATCTGATTCTTATTTTAAAAAAAATAAAAAATTACACCTATAAATACTCATTTTGTTTCTAATTTTTTTGTTTTGTTATCTACTTTGTTACACTTTAATGTTGGCAATATTTATTTAAGTCAAGTTGATGTCATTAAGATTATCTCTGCATTTAATCTTGTTGGTTTAAGGTTGTCACATGGAAATGAAGTCTCTACAAAATAATTTCTTTATGTAGAATATACTGTTTACAATATTTTTTCGGATCTTTTTCTTCTCTGTGTGCAAGTTTTTTTGGAAGTTAGAGTTGGTCTTGCTTGCATCCGCTATATGTATATAAAGACACTTAGTTTTTGTTTGAGGGTTGGTCATTCCCACAAGAGATTTGGAGCCCCTGTTTATCTTGTGAAACTCTAATCACAAGTGTGTTCTTTGTCAATCTTTTCGAGTCGTGAAGATTGTATTGCTGTGAGGTTGGAGATATATCTGAGCCGTTTATGTGCTTCATCAATAGCCTTATTGAGAAGGGATTCAAAAGCTTAGGGAGAGCCTAAGCTAATTAAGTGAAATGATCTTTACTTGAATGGAAAAATAACCTGCAAGTGAGAGAGAGTCTCACGACTTAAGTGAAACTTAAGTCTTGCCAAGAGGGAGTTACTGTCTTAGGAGGAGCCTGGGACGTTCATCACCAATATCATTATTTAGAGAGAGCCTAAGTATTCGTGAGAGTGAGTATCTCATATAGGGGAGCCTAAGTGCAGGATTAAGTGGTTGAGCTCTATAGTGGTTACTAGGTTAAAGTTGTTAATACATATAAGTACTATGTTGTAATTACTTAACATTTGTATTAGTGAAGTTATTTTTCCACGGGCACATTGCCCCCAGATGTAAGTGTTAATCACCAAACTGAGTTAACAATCTCTAGTATTATTTTTTGTCATATTTAAGTTTGTTAATTGTTTTGTGAATTGTCGTGACACTGTTCGTAACATCCTTTATTGTGTGATAGGTACTTCCATATTAGTTTTCATACTTTTTATCAATATTTTAAAAACCAAGTCAATTTTTTTTACATCGATTTGAGCACATTGATTGAATTCTTAGTCAAATTCCAAAAACGAAAACAACTTTTAAAAGCTATTTTTTTTTACTATTAGTAAAAAAATAATAATAACAAAGTAAGAAATTTAAAGGTAGAACTAGTGTCAATGGTCTTAATTTTAAAAAACAAAAACCAACAAAAAAATATTTTTTTCTTATAAAGAATATGCAAATCATAGTAAAAAAGTGAGAGTAAATAAACCTGATTTTAAAAGACTAAAAATTTAAAACGAAATATCTATCAAACATGCGTCAAAAATTAAATCTCAAAAGCGAATCTATGCTAAATATTCGTCAAAATTTAAATCTCAAAAGCGAATCTATGCTAAATATTCGTCTCTCCTCGAATTTGAATTTTAAAAATCCACTGTATCGTTTTTTCGATTGTTCTATATATTTTTTCACTTAATCTTTTTTCCCCCGAATTTTCATATGTTTTTGTTCTTATTTAAATATACTTGTTTAAAAACAATCCAATATTATACGTGTTTTTTCAATTTCAGTTATATATTTATTATTATTTTATACCTTTTAATATATTTTTTAAGGAGGTATACCTTTTAAAATCCAGCTGGCGATACATTTTGGCTCTTAATAATGCTGGGGTCCTCTTTTCCAAACCATCAATATATTAAAGTATTGTTTATGCTAAAATAAGTATCAAATATCCGTTAATTTGTTTTTATCTTAAGTTTTGTTGTTACTTGGATAATTCAGCGAGTAAGACATTTGTTTAATGATGGATTGGATGAAAATTCTTATTATTTTGATTTTTGATTTCTTGATACTTCTATTCTAATAAAATTTATCATTTCAATCATGCGTGCATTATGATTAAAGTAAGCTCTCTCTATCACATAATTTCTCATTTGACCATGTATCACGATAGTTCTAACAAATTTGATTTGTTAGGATTTGAAAACGTTTTTTTGGATAAATGTGTTATTTATATCTTACATGTATTTTAGTCATCTGTTAATTATTAATTATGTATATTACACGGGATGGTTGGAAAGAATTATTTGAATAATATATTAGAAAAATTATGTATGTATGTATGTATAAAATACGTTATTGGCAAAGTGATTAAATAGAGATGGATGAATGGAATTTTGACACATGAATATATTATAAAATTGAGAATTGAAGAAATAAAATAATGTAAGCAATAGAAAAATTGACATAAATATTTACGCACTAACAGTTGTAATTTTATTATTAGAGGAAATGGGTGCCTGTAGGGATATAAAATTATACATAGGTACATCTTGTGATTGGTTATTCGTAGTGCCAAGTAATTGATCTAAGACATCAAATAGAATATATGGTGCATATTATGTAAATGAATATAAAAATAAGGAGATGTAATACATGAATTTTATAGTTTGAAATAGTGGATCTATACTCGGATATATTTTTTTATAATCCTAAACAGATATATATTTTTATAATCTAAATAGTTTACTCATGAAATTAGATGGCGATTAATTCTTTAATTCAAATACTTTATATGAATGGGATGGTGTTTAATTAATATAAATTGATCAATTGTTTGTAATATATATATATATATGTAAAAATGCATAATATATATTGATAAACATCAATACATTAGTTACTGAAGTCCATACCTTTATTGATATATTGCAAAGCACCTTATATCATTTAAAGTCTAGTAATCATTTTCACGGCAATAAAAATAAAATGAAAATTAAATTTAGAATGAAAAAAAAAAAGAGTGTTTATAACAAAGTTGATACTATAATTCATAATACCTCTCTTATAAAAGTATTTATTTGTAAATAATATATTTTTCTAAAGTTTTAGTTCTAGTAGGAATTTATGATTTGATGAGTACTTTTGTTGTTGACGACATTGAAATGCCTCTAGATGATGCTACATATAATTGTTCACGAGAGAAAACACGATCTGACAAATATATCCCAATATTTAGTATGGTTTGGACTTGTGCCTTATTTATTATCATCTTTTCCAACCTATTTGATATTGAATAAACATATATTGATTTAAGATAACACTTATGTGAGGAAAATACATGTATGTTGTATCACATATAAACATATTGAATGCTTAAAACAAAAGTTCATACCTTGAGTTGATCAAAATAGTCTTCCTCTTTTTAATGTTTCGGGCACCATTTCTTTACTTTTTATATTAATGTTCGGCTTCACAACAGTCACAATTCCAATGACATCTATAATTTACAGATTATTATTAAATATTAAATACAAAAAAATCATCTAGATAAAATAAATAAAGGAAACATGCCCATGTCTTTTTACCGTCCAACAATTTGATTGTCCTTAAAATTGATGAAATTTTACGTAAGTAATTTGATTGAAATCTATGGCAAAAATCTCCACGAATCCAGATGAAAAATTCTCGATTTGATCGAGGACGAGGAACATATCCCCACTCCGTCTTGATCCCGCATTATATATATATATATGAAATAAATTTAAAAAAATAAAAACAGTTACTTAAACTTAGTTACTGTTTATTTATATATTGTTTTTATTTTTTTTTTTAATTTTTAAAATTTTGTTTCATAATATAATTAACTTTTGACTTTTTATTAAATTTTAAAATAAAGAAATGTTAAAATATTTTTTTTTGTTATTAAGTTAAATAAATCAATCAATAATAGTAATAACTTGTTACCTAAAAAGTGTATCGTTTTAATAGAAATACAAAAAAATATTGATCTTAAATAAAAAATAAATAAAAAGAAAAACTAATGGGCGGGAAATTTTTCCCGACGGGGATTCTCCGGCCTCGACTTCGACTCCTCAAAACAGGGAATGAGGTGAGGATGAGGATTAAAAACCCCCGCAGGGACGAGGATGGGGAATACAATCCTGACCTCTCCCTGTTGCCAATCCTATTGGAATCACTTCACTGAATTCTCAAATTTCAGTAGTAGCTGATAAAGATAACTCTATATCTTAGTTGACATTTAGAGACATATTATCAACCGGTTTCACATTTCTCTTAATAATGTTTTTTTTTTTTTTTTTTTTTTTTTTTTTTTTTTTAAGTTTGGTCCAAGATTGAAAGGGGTTCGTAGAATATTAGAACAAAGTTAATTATTCTATACAAAAGCACTAAATTCTAATAAACTTCAACACTTGTGGACCTCTTTGGTTGGAATATGTTTCCACGGTTCCTTTTCGAATAACCTTAATCTTTATCGTCCATTCTTTTTTAAAAGGTTCCAAATTTTTTAGTAACATATAATTTTCTAAATACGTGTTGATGTGATGATTGAAAATTGGATAAAGGGGAAAAAATTGTTTGTGTCAATGGAGAATAGAAAATGGTGGAAAATGGTGAATGTTACTTTCAATTTTGGAACCATTGATATGTATGGTGGTAAGATGGGGATGGTGAAAAGTTTGAGAAAGATCATAAATTTCTGTAACGTTTGAAATATGTATTAATTAGGTATGTTTTAACTTAAATATATTGGGCTTATTAAAATTTATGTTAGAGTTTTAATTTTCTTTTTTTAAAAGAAATGGTATGTTTTGATAGATGGTGGGCTTAGTGGGGTTTTAATGATAGCGAGGAGAGTGAGCTAAAATCTAAAATAACCTTTTGAACACCTACACTCGGGAGAACTGAAAATAAAGGGGTGTTTGGATGGATGGAAATTGGATGTAAATAAGGACGAACATGAGTAAGGGATACAAATCCTCTTGTTTTGTACAAGTTTTGAAGTTTTAGGTATGAAAATAAACTATTCTAATGAATTTCTTATACTCATGGATGATACCTATCCAAAAGGATGGGTTTTCTCGATGTCCACCCTCCCTCCCCGTCCAATACATGAATTTATTCTTTTATTTTATAATATTAAAATTAATTAATATATGAATATTAAATTTATAATTTAGATACTTATATTAAATTTTAAATTATAATATTTGAATTTAACTATTCCATATTTATAAATAAATTAATTAATTATATAATAAACCATAAAGAACCGATGTATTAATACTATAAATTCATTAATAAATTATATATGTAGTTAACTAATTGTCATTATGATCCATATTTTATGAGATTATTTTTTAATAATTATAATTAGTTTATATTGATTAATTATAATTCATTTTTCTTATTCATAAAATGTTATATTTAATTTTTAAACTGATTTTGATTGTGTTATTAATTAATACATCATGTTTATATAAATTCATCAAATTGATACGTCAAATTATGTAATCAAGTAACTTTAATTCTAAATTACTCATTTTACAAATATTTGAAATTAATAATTTAATTAATATTATTATTTGATAGTTAAATAATTAATTTTGGTCAAAATCTTGAATTAAATTTATTGTTTATCAATTATCCATCAAAATTTTATAGAGGTTTCCATGATTAATTTTATAAATAAAATACAAAACTAATTAATTTGTTACCATAAATTTTTGATAATTCCTATTATGTACAATCAAATATCTTTAAAATCTTAAACCAGACGCACCTTAAAAGAGGTTAGTGAGCTTAAAATAAATAATAATAATAATTATTATGGATCTCAGTTTAGGAAGTGTTAGTGGGTGTGGGATTTTCAATGAGAGAGAGAGTGAGCTTATATATATATATAATTAAGAAAAAGAGCAAAATATTGTAGCGTAAGAAGTAGAGGGAAGTTTATGGATGTGACTTTAGTGGGGTTTTAATGAGAGAGAGTGAGCTTTAAATAAAGATAAATAAGAATAAGAAGTAGAGGAAAAAGTTGATCTTAACGTGAAGGTTAAATTAGGTATTTAAGAAAAATGCAAAGGTAAAATTGTCTAAGAAAGTTTCTTCCCACGTATATCATAGATGAAGCATTAAA
The DNA here is from genome assembly GCF_009727055.1 of Benincasa hispida. Classification (NCBI taxonomy): domain Eukaryota; kingdom Viridiplantae; phylum Streptophyta; class Magnoliopsida; order Cucurbitales; family Cucurbitaceae; genus Benincasa; species Benincasa hispida. The sequence goes on from NC_052354.1 coordinate 54,519,088, forward strand.
ATTTGTCATTTTCCTTGTCTTGCATTGGGTTTGATTTATTTTTTCTCTCGTCTTCCAAAACTTATTATTTTATTCTAAATTTTCCAAAATATATATTTTAGTGTTTAACTTTAATTCTTTTCATGGTTGTTATCATTATCGTGCTATAAATATCTATTTTTCAATACAAAAACAGCACAAAAAACACAAAACTATGAAAGTAGAATGTCCCTACGTAAAACATCAATGACCTAGAGTGGGTGGTCATCAATCAAAATTTTTAACGGTTGATGTCAAATTTTGACTAAGCTAGTGTAACTAATCGTCATTGGGCAACTACGGCAAATTTGTATTTTAGGGAAAAAGAGCTCACTTACAAGAAAGAGAAATCTGACATCGGTGTGGTGTAAACCACAGTCACTCTGATGTTTAAGTCAGAAGGTTGGAAGGAAAAGAGAGTATTTGATATTGGTCGGAGTACTTACTTGTCCATTTGTGTTGTGCTTTGCCTTATTTATAGGCTTTGACCATTATGCCATTCCTTATCTGATTAGGATTTTCAACTGAGCCGACTGTTCATGGATTTCCTTTAGGCCGAGATCGATCAGCACTACATTTTTACCTAGCTCTTTTAAGGTTTCATCCCTTTTTGGCTAAGCTTATGTTGGGCTCATCGTTCTCGGGCCATCATTGATGGGCTTAACCTCAGCCTCTCTTTTGTGCTTGCTCTTCCATCCTTTCTTTGTTGTTCGTTGACCATTATATCATTGATTCCAGAATCTACCCAAAACATTAGTCCCCACTCCCAAGTTAGGGTTCGTGGTTTTCGGGCCTTGTTTCACAAATTTTAATTCTCGAAACCTATCTTGGGAGCACAATCTCCCTTTTAAACTCCATGCACCCCATTGCAAAACTTAATTCAGACTTGCTAGGGGCTGTTGGGCCTATCAAGCCAAACTCTTTTGAGGTCCACCTAATTTCCCAATGCACTTCTCCAACACATGACGAAGTTATGTACCAAATCGTGCCAAGTTCACCTCTAGGATAGGCCCTAACAACAGGATATAACTCAACTGATCCTGAGTGGTCTTAAATCAGGCGTTGGCCTGTAATACTACCCAATTAAACGCTGGCTTCCTGACATTCCTTTTTTCCATAGCTTGCTAACTCTCATCTCTTTTCTGTTGCTTTTCTTGACTTGTTGTCGCTCCTTGTCTCAATCCGTTATGAAGATCTTCTTTCACTCGATTTTCATTGTTTGATTCAACCATCTTAAAGCCCCCTATGACTTTTATTTATGGGTTTTCTTTGGTCGGCCCAAACTATGAGCCATTATTTTCTTGAATGCAGTCATGTTGATTCATTACGTAGCTCTTTCTTTACCCGATTGTTGCTGTTTGATCTTGGTTCTTTTTTATTCCAATTTTCCATGTAGTTTCATCTCTCTAGTGTCATTTTGTTTATCTACGCTAACCATGTAGCTTTCACTTGCCATTTTTCTAGGGTCGTCCTCGACCAAGGCCGAGCGTTTTTTTTAGCTTAGGATGTCAAGTTATGAACTTTTTGAGCTCAATCCTAACCTTAGCTAGGATCGAGTGTGCTAGCTCGGGCCAGGATTTGGGCAAGCCTCATTTCCAGACTATTCTTGATTTAAACGTCTTGTTCTTTCCTTGAAATAGTGCTGAAAGATAAGACAAATTACTTTTAACAACTTGTCTGGTAGCCATTTTATTTACACTTATAGATATCTTTAACGATAATAAATTTTCAAGTGCTTGGCATTCCATGAGTGAGGGAGAGCCTTTTCATACTGATCTGCCAATGTGATGTGTCGGGTTTAACCACTTTAATCACTTGCATTTAAATCTTTGGTGTTTTGCATCACTTTCTTCAATACTAGATCTCCTTCTTTAAAGCATCGCACTCTCACTGTGGTGTTGTAGTATCTAGTGATCCTATTCTTGTACTCTGCTACACATAAATGTATTGTCTCACGGTATTCCTCCAATAGAAATAAGCTTAACCTCATTAAAGGTTCATTTTCTTGAGGATCAAACTGCTCTAGTCTTGGTGATGATATTCCAATCTCTACCGAGATTACTGATTCAACCCAAAAGAAAGAGAAAAATGGGTTTCTCTGGTAGAAGTTCTTATTGTCATTCGACATGCCCATAATATGTCTGGTAGTTCTTCTGCCCATAATCTTTTCAATCCTTCAAGTTTTGTCTTTAAATTTTCTTTGATGATTTTATTTACCGCTTCTACCTATCCATTTGCTTGGGGATGAGTTAGGGAGGAACCTCGATGTGTGATGTTGAGATCTAAGTAAAATCTTCTAAATGTTGAATTATCGAATTGTTCTTCATTGTCTGTAGTAATAGTGTTGGAGATCCCAAATCGACATATAAGGTTTCTCCAAATAAAGTTTGTAACATTCTTTTTGTTGGGGTTGATGCCCTAAATCTCGTAGGGTCCTATAGTTTGTAAACCTTGCATTAACAAACTTGTATGTGATTAATAATATTTGATATTTTATTCACTTTGTCTATAAAATATGTGATATTTTAGTTGCATTAATCACAAACCAATAAACTAACATCCAAGGTTATCGTTGTAACTTAAACATGTATGTAGAGACATATAGGTGGATCATGTTTAAGTGATAACCTAAATGGTATGTAGTATATGGATAAGGCTAGATACCTTATCCTGGTAACACTACGAGTATGACCCACTTTGTAGATGTTATAAATGTTGTAAAGTGCTACAAATGATTTGATCCTAATCATTCATGAATTAGACATGCGATCAGGGATATTCTATACAAAGGAGTTTGTATAAGACCGGACCACGAAATGCTTAGTCTTATTATATAACACTGTTCATAATAAAGACTTTCATTTCACTAGAATGACCATAGGTAACATGATTTTAATCCTGAGTGAGTTGTGAACTCCTGCATATGAGGACAGTCATTTAATTTATATGGGTGAGAGTGGCCAGATCGTCGACTCAACAAGCATACCATTTTGGGGATTCGTATGATTGGGGAACTGGGAACTCAGCTACACAAGATGGAATTCACTCATTCCTCGAAGCAGGGGTAAGTAGATAAATTGCTCCCTTAAGGGTTGATTCTGGGTCTTGAACAATGTGGCGCCACACCCTCTCCTTGCTCGATAGGGGTTTAGTCATAGTCGGAATATGATCTATTGTTCATTAGAAGGATTAGTGGTACTTAAGGAGTTAGAGGTAACTATAGGGACAAAACGGTAATTTTGTCCAACTGTACTTATGAGCAATTTGTGAAGGGTCATCATACTGTTGATTGGTTATATCCAATGTGTAGGATTGTATCAGCACGCAGCGGAAGGAACAAGGATCATTAAGCACTCTAATTCATTAATTTAGGCAAAAACTAAAGCATGCCCTTACAAAAACAAATGGGTTTCAAGTCATACCTTTGTAAAACTCTTGAAATCTCGATTTTCAGCTGCAAATTTCTCCAAATCTCATTGTAGACCACCCCAAGATCTTACCCACTATTCTTCTGATGCTCTATATTAGTTATGAGACTCAAAATAAGCTTGAATTAAGGGAACTTGGAGAAGAATTCACAGTAACAATCCACTTGAAGAACATCTTTTTCAACCCGAACTTTTCAGCAAAAATTCTACAGATTACATGCCTCAAATTTACTTCAATCTTCTCAATATATTACAGACAATCATGCAAAGAAGATGGATGCATGAGATGCAACTCATGCTTGGAGTAATTGAAGCCTCAAGTAATAAGTTTTGTGTGAGCAACTATGAAGGTGTAATGGAAAAAACTGAATTTCCATTTATGTGTTTTTTAACTTTTCCAATTTGATTTTAAAATCACATTTGATTTCAAAAATCAAAATTTGTTAATTCTACAAATAATTTTCTAATAAAATTAATAAATAATTATTTAAACAATTTAATCAATTCTAATTAATTTAATATCAAATATTAAATTAATTTTACACAAATCCACCTTCATATATTTAAATCATATTTAAATATTAATTCTCCTATTCCGTTTAATTCTTAAAATTAAATATGTAATTATATCTCATATAATTACTAATTTCTTTAATTCTAATTTGAACATTTCAAGTTAACTTATCACGCTACTCTAAAGCTAATCCATTTACGAGGTAGTAGGGGGACCTCGCGGACCTACAGATCATGGGCTCCAACGATCCGAGATTAATTAGCTAAACTCATTAGACCGAATTAACCCCTATTTTTTAACTAATGGGTCACTCCACTAAAGCTCATAGTTGCACTCCCCTCACTGTAGATATATTATGTCTACATGATTTAATCATGATTAGTAAGTCGACCATTCACAGGTTGTTCATAATAACGGTTAGGTCAAATGTCTGTTTTACCCCCGATATTACATCTTCTTCCTCCAGTTCCTACTGATCCTCTAATGAACAACTGGTTTGTGATCCAGTCACTAAACCAAAACTCTCTTAGCCCAGTGAGAGGGTGGGGCCCTTTGTTCAAAACCTGGATTTAGTACTTGAGAGAACAACTTTTCTCCTATCCCTAAATCGGTAGGCGTGAATTCCGTCTTGCACCCTATGTTCCCAGCTATCTATTAGGTCTTACCCCTGAAATGGGAGGCTTATTGAGCCCGTGCTATTGAGCCAACCCTCACCTATGCAAATCTAAGGATAATCCCGAATAAACAGTAGTTCATAGTTAGCTCAGGATTAAGATTGAGTTACCTAGGTCATCTAAGTGAAATAGTCAGTCTTATACAGTAAACAACGTTATAAAGTAAGAGTGACTTATTTCTTGGTCCGATCTTATGCAAACTCATTGCATGGGACGCCCACTTCTCATGTCATAACATGTACGAATTAGGATCACTTCGTTTGTGTCACTTTACAACTCTTTGTAACAACTATAGAGTAGGCCGCATCCCATAGTGTTACCAAAATAAGGCACCTAATCTTATTCATATACTATAGATCATTTTGACTATTTACTCGAACCTGATCCACGTTTATGTCTCCACATAAAGTTCAAGTACTCATGTAATAGTCATTGGTCTTAGTTTATTAGATTTAGACTTTTATGTATATAATTTATAAAATCAATAATAAGTTTATTGACTATAGAAAATGTTTATCTTTTTACAAACTACGATTTTTTGGACATAAAACCCAACAATACTCCCACTTGGACTAAAAACTGCAGTAGATCAATATATACAAATATATACAATGTTGAGTTTACACGGAGAGAACAAAACGTACAAATACAATAAACTAGGGCATTTTAATACCCATAAATTCTCCCACTTGCCCTAGTGATGAAAAACTTGTAGACCTAGTCTTACTAGGTGATTCTTGAACACTTTAGTTGAGAGGGCCTTTGTAAATGGATCAGCTAAGTTGTCTTGTGAAACTATCCGGGTGACAATTACGTCTCCTATGTGTACAATCTCTCGGATGAGATGGTACTTTTGCTCGATATGCTTTCCTCTTTTATGACTTTGTGGTTCTTTTGAATTTGTAACTGCTTCACTATTGTCACAGTAAAGAATGATAGATAGGTGCCTAAAGATACTTGAGAATGTTCTTAACAGAAGTCCAATGATCATATCCAGGATTGGATTGAAATCGACTTACTATTCCTACGACATAGCATATATCAGGATGAGTACACAACATTGAATACACTAAACTCCCTACTGCTGATGCATATGGAATTCGTTTGATGTCCTCAACCTCTTGAGATATCTTAGGACTTTGTTCCTTAGATAGGTGAATTCCATGTCTGGAAGGCAACAATCATTTCTTAGAATTTTACATTTTATACCCAGACAACATCTTATCTATATAAGATGCTTAAGATAATGCTAATGTTTGGTTCTTGCGATTCCAAACTATTTGGATCCCAAGAACATACTGTGTTTCTCCCAAATCTTTCATTTGGAATTGCGAAGCCAACCATCTCTTAACGTCAGCTAGAAATTCTACTTCATTCCCTACGAGTAGAATATCATCAACATACAATACCAGCAAAGCGAAGTTTTGCTAACGATTTTATTGTATACACAGGGTTTGTCAACATTTTGTTCAAAGTCATAAGATTTGATTGCAGTGTCAAATCTTATATTCCAGGATCTAGATGCTTGTTTTAACCCATAAATAGATCGATTAAGTTTGCAAATCTTTTACTCTTGATCCTATTGAATAAACCCTTCTGGTTGAGACATATAAATACTCTCTTCAAGATAGCCATTTAGAAAAACTTTCTTGACATATATTTGCCATATTTCATAATCATAAAATGTTGCTATGGACAAGAGTATCCTAATTGACTTTATCATGACAATTGGAGAGAAAGTTTCTTCATAGTCTACCCTCTCTCTTTGGGTAAACCCTTTTGCCATAAGTCTTGCTTTGTAGGTCTGTACCTTATCAACTTGGTCTCATTTTCTCTTATAGATCCATTTGCAACCAATGAGTTTTACCCCTTCAGATTGATCTACAAGATCCTGGACAGAATTAAAATACATAGATTCCATTTCAAGGTCTATGACTTTAATCCATTGGCCTTTATCCACATCATTCATTGTTTGGTTGAAAGAAATGGATCCTCTAAGCCATCATCTGGTATGATGACTTGAGCTTCAGTCAAACCCATGTATCGGTCAGGCCGTTGCACAATTGTTTCACTACGACGAGGCATTCTCAACTTTTGAGAAGGATGTGAAGTACCAGTTTCATCAACAACTCTTGTTGATGGACTTGCTCTATCAACAGCTCTTATTGATACATTTGTCGTTTCTCTGGACATTTCTTCTATTACTAACTTACTGCGAGGTTGATGATTCTTCATATGATAGGTTACATTTGTCGATACAAATACCTTGTCTTTCTCAGGATCGTAAACGAAACCACCTTTCATTTCTTTTCGGTAGCCTACAAATAGGTATACTTTTGAACGGTGTTCCAACTTTTTAGGATTTTGTACTAACACATGTGCTGGGCAACCTCAAGTTCTGAAGTGATGTAAATTTTCTTTATGTCCTCTCCAGAGCTCGTAAGACATTTCAAAAACACTTTTCAAGGGAACCATGTTCAAAATATACACTACAGTTTAAACTGCGTGTCCCAAAAAATAATTTGGTAACTGGGCATAACTCATCATGGATCGAACTATGTCCAACAAGGTTCTATTTCTCCTTTCTGCCACACCGTTTTGCTGAGGTGTGCCAGGGGCTGTGAGTTGAAACTGGATTCCATGTTCTATCAAGTAGTTATGGAATTCTAAGTCCATATACTCACCACCTCGATCTGATTGAAGTGTTTTAATCTTTTTACCTAATTGGTTTTCAACCTCGGCCTTATACTCTTTGAACTTTTCAAAAGTTTCAGACTTTTGGTGCATTAGGTAAATATGCCCATACTTAGAATAATCATCTATAAAGTTGATGAAATATTCATACCCTCCTCTAGCTCTAACATTTAGAGGGCCACAAAGGTGTGAGTGTATCAGTTCTAAGGGTTCTTTGGCTCTAAGACCTTTTCCAGAAAATGATCTTTTTGTCATTTTACCCTTAAGAAAGGATTCACAAGGTGGTAATGAACTATCTTCTAACTTATTTAGATGACTGTTCTTAACGAGTCTCTCAATCTTGTTGAGTTTTATGTGACCCAGTCTTGAGTGCTAAAGATAGGCATTTGGAGAAATTTTCCTTTTCTTATGAGTCTCAACAGTTTTAAACATCTCTATGTTCAATACGGCTTTAACCTCAGTCAATTTTAACATATACAAGTTATTTTCTAATTTTACAAAACAAATTTGTTTACTTCTAGTATTGATGAACACTTCATCATTTTCGAAATAAACTTTATAATGTTATTCTAGCAAACAAGAGATAGATATTAGATTCCTTTTCATAGAAGGATTGAAATACACATTTTTTAAATAAATGTACTTATCTCTTATAAATAACTTCATATCTTTCACTGCTTTAGTTGAAACAACCTCCCCGGTCCCTACCTTAAAGATTGTTTCACCCTCTGTCAACTGTCTCTAGGAACTTATTTCCTGTGAGAAAGTACAAACATGATTAGCGGCACCTGAATCAATTGTCTAAATTTTATCGTTTTTCACTAAACATGCTTCGATAACAAGTAAATCATATTTGTCTTGTTGTTCGAATTTTGCATTCTCATCTATATTATTCAAAATTTTAGATGAATTGGGAGATAGAGGACAATCCTCTATTAAAACTCTTTTGATGTTATCAACTGTTAGTAATTTGTTTAATGATTTGATTTTACAGTTATCTAATTCGGAAGTGAGTATTCTAAAAGAATTCGACATGTTGATAAAATTTAAACAAATTCTAATTAGTAAATTGTAACTAAATTCAAAATCAAGTTTTAGCAAAAATAGTAATAATGTACCTATAACCAATATTTATTTGCAACGATACTATAGTGAGTCAGAATACGTGCTACCGAGTGGCAGTCAGATACTCTTTCACTAAAGCAAACAATTTTGACCAAACACTATCTTCAGAATAACTCTTATTCCTATAGTCGTTTAGTTACCTTTTTCGGTCAGAAATTACTAACACTCTTAATAAGTTTGTAAGTGTAACCCTCCATTTTCAGACGCCAGAGGTCGGCCCCAACTATGCTACCGAAATGGAGAGTCAAGTTTGGGAATGGACCTAAGAAATCCTATCCATTTCTGGAGTTTGAGTTGTTTCGAATCCTATGTTACAACCTTCCGAGGGAATAGCCGTCGTTAAACGACTAGCAAGGGCCGCCTAAAGCAAACCAACAGGCGCAACATAGGAATCTCACGGTCCAAACTAACGGAAGAGACCGCAGGATATGTTGACACATATCCTTCACCCACTTACTATAAACAACTTCCTCCAGTCACCTTGTTATTGACTCATACAAACACTTTCCGAATGGAGGTCACTTTTAGGGTGACATAAAGCGTCATATGAATCTCACGGTGTGAACTATATGGAGACGTGACAGTTGAAATCTATATATCATATAATAGACTTATGTTTGAATCACTTCCTCTTCTTCACCGAAATATAGATTTATACTAAAAAATACTTTCCTAATAGGGATCACTTCCAGGGTGACACGAAGTACCACTTAAATATGGATTGTGAACTCTTAAGGATGTGAGAGCTAAAAATAACGTATCGTATATGTTATTAATCTCCCACTGAAGTGTTTTAATAACTTTATCATATAAAAGTTATTAAATTCCCACTGAAGTGTTCTATTAATTAGGTAAATTTATACTTAGGTCCATTTTGGCTAAACAAACTACCCTAAGTCTATGTGGTTTATCCAAGTATAACTGTTGGGATTGGTGTCCTAATTCTCTTGGAGTCTCGTTGTTTTATAAAGATACACATTGTTCAATGAATAAAATAAGTGTTATTTAATTCTAACATTTACTCATATCCAATAAACAAAGCTCCTTGGTTATCTTATGTGAACTTAAGCATGTGTTTGTGATATACAAGTGGATCATTCCTCGAGTGATAACCTAAATAGGTCTGTAGTATAAGGGTTAAGGTGGGATACCTGATCTTGGTGACACTACGGATGCGGCCCGCTTTTTCGAGGTTTGCAAGTGTGTAAACTACTACATTTGGTCGATCCTAACCATTCATGTGGAGACGTGCGAGCGAGGGTGTCCTATACAAAGAGTTGTATAAGACCTGGACCACGAGATGACTAGACTCTGTATATAACGCCGTTGATACTAAAGACTTACATCTCACCTAAACGACCATAGATGACACGACCTTAATCCTGAGTGTTTTGGGAACTCTTGTCATTGAAGGTGGTCCTTTGATTAGTTTAGTGAGAGTGACTAGATTGTCAACTCAACATGCCTACCTTTTTGGGGATTTGTCTGATCTGGGAGCTGGGAACTTAATCCACAAGAAGGAATTCACTCATTTCTCGAAGCAAGGATAAGTAGAGAGATTGTTCCCTTAACGGCTGATTTCAGGGCTTGAACATAGTGGCCACTGCTTATCTTTGGAAAAGAAGACTCAGTCATAGTGGACTATGACTTATGTTCATTAGAGGGATCAGTGGTACTTAAGGAGATAGATGCAACTACAGGGGCATAATGGTTATTGGCCCAGCTGTACTTTTGAGCGATCTGTGAAGGGTTGTCGCACTGCTGATTGGTTAAAATGGAAACATAATATATCTGTGGTAAGGGGAGTTCAGTTGTCGGTCTTTAGTGGAGTGCCTAGCAGTTAACGGATAGTGGATCCCGTGACTAAAGAGTTTAGTTAGTTATTCACGTACCGTTGGAGCTTCGAGCTACAAGTCCATAAGGTCCCTTTGAACAGTTATTCACGTACCCTTGATTCCAGAATCTACCCAAAACATTAGTCCCCATTCTGAAGTTTGGGTTAGTAGTTTTTAGGCCTTTTTTCACAAATTTTAATTCTTAAAACCTATCTTGGGAGTACAATCTCCCTTTTAAACTCCATGCACCCCATCGCAAAACTTAATTTGGACTTGCTAGGGGCCGTTGGGCCTATCAAGCCAAACTCTTTTGAGGTCCACCTAATTTCCCAATGCGCTTCTCCAACACATGACGAAGTTATGCACCAAATCGTGCCAAGTCCACCTCTAGGATTGGCCCCAACAACAGGATATTGCTCAATTGATCCTGAGTGGTCCTTAAACTAGGCGTTGGCCTATAATACTACCTAATTAAACTCTGGTTTCCAGACATTCCTTTTTTTTTTTTTTTCCGTAGCTTGCTAACTCTCATCTCTTTTCTGTTGCTTTTCTCGACTTGTTATCGCTCCTTGTCTCAATCCGTTATGAAGTTCTTCCTTCACTCAATTTTCATTGTTTGATCCAACCATCTTAAAGCCCCCTATGACTTTTATTTATGGGTTTTCTTTGGTTGGCCCTTGAACCGAGGTAAACCATGAGCCATTATTTTCTTGAATGTAGTCATGTTGATTCATTACGTAGCTCTTTCTTTACTTGATTATTGCTGTATGATCTTGGTTCTTTTTTATTCCAATTTTCCCTGTAGTTTCGTCTCTCTAGTGTTGCTTTGTTCATCTACACTAACCATGTAGCTTTTTCTTGCCATTCTTCTAGGGTCGTCCTCAGCCGAGGCTGAGCATTTTTTTTTTTTAGCTCAAAGTTATGAACTTTTTTAGGCTCAATCCTAACCTTAGCTAGGACCGAGCGTGCTGGCTCGGGCCAGGATTTGGGCAAGCCTTCTTTCCAAACTATTCTTGATTTAAACATCTTGTTCTTTCCTTGAGATAGTGATGAAAGACAAATTACATATAACAACTTGTCTAGTAGCCATTTTATTTACACTCATAGATATCTTTAACGATAATAAATTTTTAGGTGCTTGAAATTCCATGAGTGAGGGAGAGCCTTTTCATCCTGATCTGCCAATGTGATGTGTTGAGTCTAACCACTTTAATCACTTGATACGGTCCTTCTCGTGTTGGCTCTAGTGCTTCTAGATTTAAATCTTAGGTGTTCTGCATCACTTTCTTTAATAGTAGATCTCCTTCTTTAAAGCATCGCACTCTCACTGTGGTGTTGTAGTATCTAGTGATCCTACTTTTGTACTCTGTTAAAGATAAATGTGTTGTCTCACGGTGCTCCTCCAATAAAAATAAGTTTCACCTCATTGACTGTTCATTTTCTTGAGGATCAAACAACTCTACTCTTGGTGATGATATTCCAATCTCTACTGAGATTACTGCTTCAATCCAAAAGAAAGAGAAAAAGGGGTTTCTCTTGTAGAAGTTCTTATTGTCGTTCGACATGCCCACAATATGCCTGGTAGTTCTTCCGCCCATAATCTTTTGAATCCTTCAAGTTTTTTCTTTAAATTTTCTTTGATGATTTTATTTACCGCTTCTACCTATCCATTTGCTTGGGGATGAGCTGGGGAGGAACCTCGATGTGTGATGTTGATCTAAGTAAAATCTTTTAAATGTTGAATTATTGAATTGTTCTTCATTGTCTGTAGTAATTGTGTTGGAGATCCCAAATCGACATACACGGTTTCTCCAAATAAAGTTTGTAACATTCTTTTTGTTGGGGTTGATGCCTTAAATCTTATAGGGTCCTATAGTTTGTAATTCTTGTATGAACAAACTTGTATGTGATTAATAATATTCGATATTTTATTCACTTTGTCTATAAAATATGTGATATTTTAGTTGCATTAACCACAAACCAATAAACTAACATCCAAGGTTATCGTTGTAACTTAAATATGTATGTGGAGGCATACAGGTGGATCACGTTTAAGTGATAACCTAAATAGTCTGTAGTATATGGATAAAGCTGGATACCTTATCCTGGTAACACTACGAGTATGACCCGCTTTGTAGATGTTACAAATGTTGTAAAGTGCTACAAATGATCTGATCCTGATCATTCATGTATTAGACATGCGAGCGAGAATATTCTATACAAAGGTAAGATCAGACCACAAAATGCTTAGTCTCATTATATAACACCGTTCATAATAGAGACTTTCATTTCACTAGGATAACCATAGGTAACATGACCTTAATCCTAATTGAGTTGTATACTCCTGCTTATGAGGGCGGTCATTTGATTTATATGGATGAGAGTAACCAGATCGCCGACTCAACAAGCCTACCATTTTGGGGATTCGTTTAATTAGGGAGCTGGGAACTCAGCTACACAAGATGGAATTTACTCATTCCCCGAATTAAGGGTAAGTAGATAAATTACTCCCTTAAGGGTTGATTTTGGGTCTTGAACAATGTAGCGCCACACGCTCTCTTGGCCCGAGAGGGGTTTAGTCATAGTGGGAATATGATCTATTGTTCATTAGAGGGATCAGTGGTACGTAAGGAGTTAGAGATAGCTATACTTACGAGCAATTTGTGAAGGGTCATCGTATTGTTGATTGGTTATATCCAATGTGTAGGATTGTATCAGCACGGAACGGAAGCAACAAGGATCATTAAGCACTCTAATTCATTATTTTTGGCAAAAATTAAAGCATGCTCTTATAGAAACAAATGGGTTTTAAGTCATACATTTGTAGAACTCTTGAATCTCGATTTTTAGCTGCAAATTTCTCCAAATCTCGTTGTAGACCACCCTAAGATCTTCCCTACTATTCTCTTGATGCTCTAGATTGAGTTGTGCTGCTCAAAATAAGCTTAAATTAACGGAAGTTGGATAAGAACTCACAGAAACAACCCACTTGAAAAACACATTCTTCAACCCGAATTTTTTAGCAAAAATTCTACAGATTGCATACCTTAAATTCACTCTAATCTTCTCAATATATTACAGACAATTATGCAAAGAAGATGACTGCATGAGATACAACTCATGCTTGGAGTAATTCAAGCCACAAGTAATGGGTTTTGTGTGAGAACCTATTAAGGTGTAATGGAAAAAACCGAATTTCCATTTATGTGTTTTTTAACTTTTCCAATTTGATTTTAAAATCACATTTGATTTCATAAATCAAAATTTATTAATTTTACAAATTAATTTCATAAATTAATTTTCTAATAAAATTAACAAATTATTATTTAAATAATTTAATTAATTCTAATTAATTTAATATCAAATATTAAATTAATTTTACACAAATCCACCTTCATATATTTAAATCATATTTAAATATTAATTCTTCTATTCCGTTTAATTCCTAAAATTAAACTTGTAATTATATCTCATATAATTATTAATTCCTTTAATTCTAATTTGAACGTTTCTAATTAACTTGTCACGCTACTCTAAAGCTAATCCATTTACGAGCTAGTAAGGAGACCTCATGGACCTACAGATCATAGGCTCCAATGATCCGAGATTAATTTACTAAACTCATTAGACCGAACTAACCCTCATTCGTTAACTAATGGATCACTCACTAAAGCCCATAGTTGCAATCCCCTCACTGTAGATATATTATGTCCACATAATTTAACCATGATTAGTAAGTCGACTCTTCACAGGTTGTTCGTAATAATGGCTGGGTCAAATGTCTGTTTTACTCTCGAGATTACATCTTGTTCCTCAAGTTCTTACTGATTCTCTAATGAACAACTGGTTTGTGATCTAGTCACTAAACCAAAACTCTCTCGGCCTAGTGAGAGGGTGGGGCCCCTTGTTCAAGACCCGGATTCAGTATTTGAGAGAACAACCTTTCTCCTATCCCTAAATCGGGTAGGCGTGAATTCTGTCTTGGACCTTATGTCCCCATCTATCTATTAGATCTTATCCTTGAAATGGGAGGCTTATTGAGCCGGTGCTGTTGAGCTAACCTTCACCTATGCAAATCTAAGGATAATCCCGAATAAACAAGAGTTTATGGTTAGCTCAGGATTAAGATCGAGTTATCTAGGTCATCTAAGTGAAATAGCCAGTCTTATACAGTAAACAGTAAAGTAAGATTGACTTATTTCTTGATCCGATCTAATGCACACTCATTGCATGGACGCCCCCACTTCTCATGTCATAACATGTAGGAATTAGGATCACTTCGTTTCTAGAACTTTACAACTCTTTGTAACAACTACAGAGTAGGTCGCATCCCATAGTATTACCAGAATATGACATCCAACCTTATTCATATACTATAGATCATTTTGACTATTTACTCGAACCTGATCCACTTTTATGTCTCCACATAAAGTTCAAGTACTCATGTAATAGTCATGAGTCTTAGTTTATTGGATTTAGATTTTTATGTATACAATTTATAAAATCAATAATAAGTTTATTAACTATAGAATATGTTTATCTTTTTACAAACTGCGAGTTTTAGGACATAAAACCCAATACAATGGACACAGAAATATATCTGTAGTGCGAAGAGTGCAATTGTCGGTCTTTAGTAGAGTGCCCAACATTTAATGGATGGTGGATAATGTAATTAAAGATTTTAATTAATTATTCACGTACCGTTGGAGCTTTAAGCTACAGGTTCATAAGGTCTCCTTGGTAGCTCAAAAGAATTTAGTTGAGAATAAGTTTTTGGGTTAATTTGAACTGTTCAAATTAATAAGAGGGAATTTAATTATATATGATATAATTAAATTGATTCAATTATATATGATATAATTGACATAATGTATTTGATACATTATAATTTAATTGGAGGAAATAAATCTATGAATGAGAATTAAAGTTGTTAAATTTAATATAAATGTGATTTATATAAATGCCATAAAATAGAGAAAAAGAACTATAGTTTATATTGTATATGATGCAATATTAAAACCATAGGTTATAAATATAATATGATAAGTTGGTTATCATATTTATATATATTATTAATTATTTGGATAATTAATCCCTTTCTCTCTAACCACCTTAGTGGGAGGTTAGTTGGTTTTTTATGGAAAATGGAATAAATAAAATATGATTTTATTATTCCAAGTCTAACTTACACAACTTGTGAGAATCTACACGACAAACAAACAGAGCCTATACGATAGACTTTAAGACTGCACAATTTGAAGAACTTGGCTATACAATAGAGTGTGTTCTTCTTCAATCGTCGTCCTCCTCCAATCTCACAAATTCCTTCCTAACCAAAATAGCCAGAGCCCACCACTTCTTGGTTCTCACCCTGAGAATACTAAGGATACCAAGTGGTAGTGTCTTCACCTTTTGGTTTGATTCTTATTGCTGTTCATGGAGTTCATGACTGTTTGAGGAGTTTGTGATAGTTCGAGGGATTTACATGAAGAAGTGTTCTTCAAAGGTATAATCTCTGAACTTTATTTCTTGTTCAAAAGCATCTCTAATTTTTGTTAAGATGCATAATATGTATATTCATTGTAAATGTTTGTTTTCAATCTAAATGGAATTTGGACGATTCGTTTCCGCTCACGAAGCTCTTATAAATCGAGTTCCTTCACTTTTCTGTTATAGTTGCACGTGTTTTGGCCTCGTTGCCCATTTTGTATGGTGATCCATTGCTACCACGAAAAACTTTATCTTGAGGGAATGCCCCAATAAGGTCTATTCCCTATTGTGCAAAAGGCCACATGTGGTTGTCTTAGGATTGGTGTGTACTATTAGCATTGGTCACATGTTCTCACAAATTCTTGTGCATCTCAAAGCATGGTTGGCCGATAGTATCCATACCTAACAATTTTGTGACATATAGATCTTGTTCTATAATGATTTTCACATATCCCTTTGTGAATTTCTCTCATCATATATTCTGCCTCACTAGATGTGAGGCATTTTAGTGTGGGTAATGAATAACTTCGTTTATAGAGCTTGTTTTCCCTTAGAATGTAATATGATGCTTGCCTCTGATATCGCTTGGCCTATGCTTTTTTTTAAGGTAACTCTCTATTTTTTTAAATATTTGATTATCAGATCCATTCAAGTTAAACTTCTTTCAGTTTTATCATCATCTCTTTTTTTTAAGGTAACTCTCTGTTTTTTTAAATATTTGCTCTGCTAAACTATGTCTCATATGTTGCTGCTAACTGTGTTAATGAATCGACGTTTGCATTCTACAACCTTAAAACTTGCTTGATCTCATGTTTTCGGGAATGGAGCAAGTAACTCCTTAACCTTGGTTAAATAAGTTGCCATCCTTTGTTCTTTGGCATAGTACTGTGCTGTTACTTGCTTTACCACTAATTTTGAATCACTCAATTTCAAAAGGTTAGAAAAACCTCTCTCTCAGGCAACTTTTAATCCTATAATGAGTGCTTTATATTATACCTTATTATTTGATGTCAAAAAATTGAATCTAAAGGTGTATTCGTGTTATTTACCATCAAAGGATTCCGACAAATCCCCACACCACAACCTTTCATGTTGGATGATCCATCGACCATTAAGGGTCTAAGCCCATCATAGTCCAAAGCTACGTGATCGTTACTACACGATCGTTTATAATCGACGCTCGTTGTTTAACGATCAGGAGATTTGCTACACGATCAAGCTGTAAAGCTTCAAGGCAAGTGGTTCAAGACCCGGTTCACCTGTTTCGAACCAGAGGACTCAACTTTTGTAATAGTTTAGCCTTTTCTTTTCCGGTTTTAAGATTTACTATCTCGGTCTATCAACTTTATTTAAATATGCATGTGATGTATGTCTATTATATATGCCATAATGTATGTCATATAGTTTTAAAACCCACCATAGATATATGTATTTATATTCATGCATCATTTATATTATAAGTGTTATAATATATTAGTATGCATGTTTAAATTACATTAAGCATGCTCATACATCATATAATATAAGAGTTATAATATATGCATGCATTATAGTATATCCATGCATCATTTATATTATAAATGTTATGATATAAGGTTGTATGTTTGTATGGATTGTGTGCTATAGTTTAATTTATTACTTGTTTATATAAAAGTTATATATTAGTAATGAATGAACATTGTATGAAGCATGACACCACCTTAGGTTAATTTATAATTGTTATAAATAACTTATATATGTCTAGCTTGCAATGTTGTTTAGTTTTAATTGTTTCATTTTTTATAAGTGTAATAATTAATGAAATTAGAATTAAAATCAATAGTAAAGAGTTACATGCAAACCTTAGGCTTTAATCATTTTTTAAAAGTGTTTTAAAATTTGATTGAGATAGACCTAAAATCACATTTCTAATAAGATTAGAAATCTAAGTTTAATCTTTTAAATCGGTTTAATAGAATGAAATTGATTCCTAATAAAAGATTAAATATGTAACAAATGTATCTATAAGGGATCTTTTGACTAAGGTTGGTTCTAGGTAGGCTGGGGTACTTAAGTCGATGGAAACATCGGCACCCTTACCTAGAAACCTACCTGAAAAGGTGAATTAGATAGATTTGTTACATGCATGTGAGTTTGATGAAAGTCTGTTAAAGAGTTTAATAAGACTTGAATCAAAGTTGTTTAATCATCAAAAGCAAGTGTTATTTTTTAGCAAATTAAACAGATCACTTAGATAAAATTAGTAGCCAGATTTTCTAAGTTAATGAACCCTAGGTAGAACATTCAGTGGGAGGAAAATGGAGTATATGATACTTCACTTTTACCTCTACACGTTTCTCCCTAAAAGTTCACACCGTGAGATCTATCCTCGGCCTCGAGGCACCATGGGTGTCCCACTATGGTAGGTTAATACTATGGTGAAGGAGAGAGTGTTCATAGTATGTGGGAGCGGGACGTGTGACAACATATCCCTTGGTCTTTCTCATTAGGTTGGATAAAGTTTTTGTGCATTGCCTCGTGGCATCGTGGGTGTCCCCCATCCCCCTAAAGGATGACAGTTTTCCACAACTCTTTATTTGAACTCCAGAAATGGATTGGGTTACTTTAGTCTCTTGTCCTAATCGGCTTTTTCCTAAGGTTGACTCATTAGGGCAGGACTCTAGGACTTAAAATGAGGGGTTACACTTACACAAAATTGTTAAGGATGTTAACAAATTATGGACCGAACAATGGTAACTATTAGATTCAGTTACAAGGAGTTGTGTTCTGTCTAATGATTGAGAATATCTCATTTCAGTGAAAGGGCACTTGATCACCCTACGGTGACTTTTGTCCTGCCTCATTGAAGCATCATTGCAAAATAGATGTCACTTAGGATACACTAGATTATTTTGCTAAAACTTGATTAGTTTTCTAAAACTGGTTTAATGCAAGTAGACTTAATTAAGTTTGTTCATATTTCAAGAATTTAATTATGCCTACCGCGACTTAAAGCTGACTTGTTTTCGATAAGTTAACTGAAGAAAATTACACTAGTTGGAAAAACACCATAAATACAATTTTAATCATCGATGATCTTTGCTTCGTCCTTACGGAGGTATGTCCTCCTATTCCACCTCCTACTCCTGCTCGAAATTTCGAAAAGCATATGAGTGATAGACACAGGCGAACGAGAAGGCCCGAGCATACATCTTGCTCATGATTTGTAGGTCCACTAAGTCTTTCTACTAGCTCACAAACGAATTAGCCTTAGAGTAGTGTGATAAGTTGATTTGAAACGTTCAAACTAGAATTAAGGGAATTAGTAATTATATGTGATATAATCACATGTTTAATTTTGGAATTAAAAAGAATTGGAGAATCGTTTAATATTTAAATATGATTTAAATATTAAATTCATGAATAAAGATTCATAATGATGGAATTTGTGACGAATTAATTTAATATTTGATATTAAATTAATAAAATTATTTAATTAATTTATTAATTTTATTATAAAATTAATTAATTATTTAATTAATTTTGTAAAATTAATTATAATTTTTTATTAATATGTTTATTTTGGTTTCGGAAATGGAAATTGTGGGATATTCCCACTAAGGAAGCAAGTTTCTTAGTCATATTTGCATTTCCAAATCCACCTCAAATTGCAAGTAGGTGTTGGATCTCATGCAACAAATAAGTTTGCATGATGATCATGCAATATAAACTTGAAATATGAGTGGAAATGAGGAATGTGTTGGGTTTTATGTCCTAAAACTCATGGTTTGTAAACAATAAAACTTATTCTAAAAATTCAATAAGTTGTTATTGAATATATGAATTTCGATAAACCTAAAAAACCCATAACTATTACATGAATATTTGAACTTTATGTGGAGACATAAAAGTGGATCAAGTTCGAGTAAATAGTTAAAACGATTTATAGTATATGAATAAGGTTGGATGCCTTATTCTGGTAACATTATTGGATGCGACCTACTCTTTAGTTGTTACAAAGAGTTGTAAAGTGCTAAAAACGAAGTGATCCTAATTCATACATATCATGACATGAGGAGTGGAGGCATCCTGTGCAAATGGGTTTGTACAAGACCGGGACACGAAATCAGTCACTCTTACTTTATACGTTGTTTACTGTTTAAGACTGAATATTTCAAAGCAATGACCTAGGTAACTGGACCTTAATTCTAAGCTAACTATGAACTCCTGTTTATTCGGGATTATCCTTAGATTTTCATAGATCAAGGTTGTCTCAACAACGCCGGCTCAATAAACCTCCATTTCAGGGGTAAGATCGGGTAGATAGGTGGGGACATAGGGTGCAAGAAAGAATTCACTCCTACCCGCTTTTAGGATAGTAGAGAGGTTTTTCCTTCAAGTGCTAATTCTGGTTCTCGAACAAGGGGCCTCATTCTCTCATTGGATCGAGAGGGACTCAGTTTGTTGATTGGATCACAAAACAATTGTTCATTAGAGGATCAGTGGGACTTATGAAATAAGAGGTAATCTCGGGGGTAAAACAGATATTTGACCCAGTCGTTATTGCGAACAACCTTTGAAGGGTTAACTTACTAATTATGATTATATTTAGTGGACATAATATATCTACAGTGAAGGGAGTTCAACTATGGACTTTAGTAGAGTGACCCATTAGTTAATGAATGGGGGTTAATTCGGTTCTCAGATCATTGGAGCCCATGATCTGTAGACCCATTAGTTAATTTGAAACGTTCAAATTAAAATTAAAGGAGTTAGTAATTATATGAGATATAATTATACGTTTAATTTTAAGAATTAAACGAAATAGGAGAATTAATATTTAAATATGATTTAAATATATGAAGGTGAATTTGTATAAAATTAATTTAATATTTGATATCAAATTAATTAAAATTAATTAAATTGTTTAAATAATTATTTATTAATTTAGAAAATTAATTTATGAAATTAATTTTGCAAAATTAATAAAAATTTTCATTTTTTTGAAGTCAAATTGATTTTTGAAATCATTTGGAAAAATTGAAAAATTTAGAAAAACACAAAAATGGAATTTTGGTTTTTTCGAATAACAACTTCAACTTGCTCACACAAAACCCATTTCATTTGGCTTCAATAACTCCAAGCATGAGCTCATCTCATGCACCCATCTTCTTTGCATGAAAGATGTAACAAATAAAGAAGTTTGGAGTGGAATTGAGGCATGCATCTATAGAATTTTTGTTAAAAAATTCGTGTTGAAGATGTGGTTCTTTAAGTGGGTTATACCAGTGAAATCTTCTCCAAGTTTCCTTCATTCAAGCTTATTTTGAGTCCCACAACTCAATCTAAAGCTCCAAGAGAATAGTGGGGAAGATTTTGAGGTGGTCTACAGCAAGATTTGGAGAAGTTTGCAGCTGATAATCAAGATTTCAACAAGTTCTACAAAGGTATGGCTTAAAACCTTCTTGTTTTTGTATGAGCATGCTTTAGTTACTGCCAAAATAATGAATTAGAGTGCTTATTGATCATAGTTGCTTCTGCTGCTTGCTGATATATTTCAACAATTGGTATCAGAGCATCATTTAAGCACTCAATTTGGTTTAATTTTGGTGTGGTGGGTGTTTTTTACGAGTTATATGAACATGGTGCGCTGATATAGTTTTCTGAGATTTGACATTTTATTCCTCTTTGATTTCTCGATTAAACTTATAATTGGCTCTTGATTGATGAGCTTATATGTGTTCTCAAGAGTCTGTAATTTATTTGGAGTCATTAGAGTAGAAATTAAGTTGTAATTGAAGAAACAAGTGAAGAAGGCCGAGCTGCAGATTCTAGTTTTTCAGCCTCTGATCAAATATCATTGTTGAGGTATAAACGCTAGACGATCGTGTAGCTATGGGTGTTGAATGATGTGAAGAAATGCTAGACAATCGTGTAGCTACGGTCACTGAGCGTTGAAATGTTGTGCGTTAGGCGATCGTGTAGCTATAGGCGTTAAGTGACATGAATAGGTGCTATACGATAGCACTACACGATCGTGTAGCTTTGTCTAACGCTAGACGATGGCAATACATGATAGTTGGAAGACACTAGGTGATCGTGTAGCCTTGTCCGGTGCTAGACGATGGCGATACACAATAGTTGGAACACACTAGGCAATTGTGTAGCTTTGTCCAGCGCTAGACGATGGTGATGAACGATAGTTGGAAGATGCAAGATGATGATGCTACACGATCAGGCAAACATTAATCGATCGCGCTAGACGATAGTCGTCAGCGCTACACGATTAACCTCAAAGAGATTTTGAGCATAGAGCGAGAGCAGCCAGTACGACCGGTTTTCTTGAGGTCCCGTCTGGTTCGGCTTTTGTTTGCTATTACTTGTTGTTTTATAATAATTAGGCTTTTGTTTGCTTGTTTATGCCAAAACTAAAACCATATCAGTTTGTGTTTAATTATTTATGCATTTGATGTATGTTATAATTAAATAAATCTTATATGAGCATACAATATGCCATGTAGATTTAAAATCCCACCATAGGAAGTATGTTACATGCATTGAAAGTATGTTATAAAATGTTATAGTATATTGTATGCATGTTAGGGTTTCTTTTATTTAATATAATTGTTATATTATATATTGAATACCTTTGATGTATGTTGTGGATGTTTAGCATGTTTAAAGTTTTGTAAGTTGTTATAAAATTGTGTTAGACGTTTAAAATCCATAATAAAGAACAACATCATGCTCACGTAGGTTAATCACTCGTTTTAATAGTTAAAATAGATCGTTAAACTTATAAAACTCGGATTACAAACTCAACAGGTATATAATCCTATCTAAGGCTGGAGGTACTTAAGTTGACGTTCTATAGAACACCTCCTGCCTGGGGATTATGGCCAAATTATTGAGTATTGTTAACCTGTTTTATGAGCAATGCGTGAGCGATGTGAGGTAATAACACAGTTCATCACCTAGACATTGTAGGTTTAAATCCATTTATAAGTGTTATACTTGGATAAACCACATAGACTTAGAGTAGTTTGTTTAGCCAAAATGAACCTAAGTATACATTTACTCAGTTAATAGAACACTTCAGTGGGAGTTTAATAATTCCTATATGATAAAGCTATTAGAACACTTCAATGGGAGATTAATAACATATATGATATGTTATTTTTAGATCCCACGTCCCTAAGAGTTCACAATCTAGATTTATGCGGTAGTTCATGGTTCCCTGGGAATGACCTCCATAAAGAAAGTATTTTTTAGCATAAATCTAGATTTCAGTGAATAAGGGGAAGTTTTTTAAACGTAAATCAATTATATGATATATAGATTTCAACTGCCACGTCTCCAAACCATGAGATTCATATGACGTTTCGTGTCACTCTGGGAGTGACCTCCACGGAAAGTGTTTGTATGAGTCAATAACAAGGTAAACCGGGGAAGTTGTTTATAGTAAGTGGATGAAGGATATGTGTCAGCATATCCTCAGTCTCTTCCGTTAGTTTGGACCATTAGATTCCTATGTTGCACCTGCTGGTTTGCTTTAAGCCGCCCTTGCTAGTTTTTTAACAATGGCTTTCCCTACGAAGGATTGTAACATAGGATTCGGAACAACTCAAACTCCAGAAATGGATAGGATTTCTTAGGTTCATTCCCAAATTTGACTCTCCATTTCGGTAGCATAGTTGGGGCTGACCTCTAACGTCTGAAAACGGAGGGTTACAGTTGTAGAATTATAAAGTGTTAGTAATTTCTGACCAAACGCGATAGCTAAATGACTATCGGAGTATGAGTTATTCTGGAGATAGTATTTAGTTAAGAATGTCTTGCTGTAATATCATTGCAAAAATAATTTTGGGTATATTATTACTTTGCTAAAACTTGATTAGATTTAAAAAGCAATTCATTTATATAATTTGTTTATATTTTTAGAATGACGAGTTCACTAGTACAATTATTGGCGTCTGATAAACTGATAGGGGATAATTATGCAACCTGGAAATCAAATTTGAGTACTATACTGGTGATAGACGATTTATGGTTCGTATTAATAGAAGATTGTCCTCGTGTTCCGAGCTCTAACACAAACTGAACTGTTCAGGATGCGTATGATAGATGGATCAGGGCAAATGATAGAGCTCGTGCTTATGTCCTCGCTAGCATATTTGATGTTTTTGGCGAAGAAACATGAGGATATAGGTATTGCCAAAGGATTATAGAATCTCTACGGGGGATGTTTGGGTAACTGTTCTTCTCCCTAAGGCATGATGCTATAAAGTACGTTTACAACTGTCGCATGAAAGAGGGGGCCTCTGTTCGTGAACATGTCCTGGACATAATGCTCCACTTTAATGTGGCAAAAATAAACGATGTTGTTTGACGCGAGAAGTCAAGTCGGTTTTATTCTAGAATCTCTTCCGAAGAGTTTTCTGCAGTTCTGCACGAATGCACGAATGAATAAAATTGAATACAGTTTGACTACTTTGCTGAATGAGCTACAAGCTTACTAGACTGTTGAGAACTAAAGGTCTGGAATCAGAAGTAAACGTTACTACCATTGAGAACGTCCTCTAAAAAGCCCAATATTTCTTTTTTTTCACAAAGTAAGAGTATTCCTACTAAGAAGAGCAAAGGGAAAGAGAAGAAGAAACTAGTTGGAAAGAAAGGCAAGAACAACGTTGCAGACAAAGAAAAGTGTTTCCACTGCAACGAAGAAGGGCACTGGAAGAGAGATTGTCCTCAGTACCTTGCTGAGAAGAGAGTAGAGAAAGCAAAACAGGAAAACTAGTTCCTGAGGACCGCTTGCTCTGCTTAATCAGTGTGAGATGTTGATGTCTGATGATAATCTTACTTGCTTTTGTTATTTTGTAAAGAACAAAATTTATATATTTTTGTTGTAAATGAAATGTCCATTTTCGAAAATTATGCTTGTTCTATCTCATAGCAATTTCTGTTAAGAATCAAACTAGTTAAAAGCCATTTATAAATATTAAGATATTTAAAATGACTACAAATCAATTAGATCAAAGTATACAAAGTTTAAAGATTTCTAGATCTATTTAATTAACACTGTTAAGAAGAGTTGTTAAGACAGGTCAATTGCGTCTTACTCAAAGAGTTGAGAGTTCCTCGATGTAGTGGGAGGAAAGTATGACTTCTGCGTCATTATCGAGAATAAGATGCATTCTCTATATAGTTTAATAAAAAGTCTATTATACACTAACATGTTTACATTGATTCTCTCGGCTAAAGCGTTTAAGAATCACCTAGTAAGACTAGGAATACTAGGTAAATAACCTAGGGTAAGTGGGAAAAATATCGGGTATGGGATACCAAATAGTAAACCATGGATATGTGATGCCCTACTTTATTGTATTTCTCTATCAAATTTAGAAACTTAGTCTTATATATTCGTATATATGAGTTGCCACTGAAGTTTTAGTCTAAGTGAGAGTTTGTTGGGTTTATGTCCAAAAACTCGTGGTTTGTAAACAATAAAACTTATTCTGAAAATTCAATAAGTTGTTATTGAATATATGAGATCCAGTAAACCTAAAAGACCCATAACTATTACATGAGTACTTGAACTTTATGTGAAGACATAAAAGTGGATCAGGTTCGAGTAAATAGTTAAAATGATCTATAGTATATGAATAAGGTTGGATGCCTTATTCTGGTAACACTATTGGATGTGGCTTACTCTGTAGTTGTTACAAAGAGTTGTAAAATGTTACAAACGAAGTGACCCTAATTTGTACATGACATGACATGGGAAGTGGGGCATCCTGTGCAAATGGGTTTGTACAAGATTGGACCACGAAATCAGTCACTCTTACTTTATAACATTGTTTACTGTTTAAGATTGACTATTTCAAAGTGATGTCCTAGCTAACTTGACCTTAATCCTGAGCTAACTATGAACTCCTGTTTATTCGGGATTATCCTTATATTTGCATAGGTAAGGGTCGGCTCAACAACGCCAGCTCAATAAACTTCCATTTCAGGGGTAAGACCGGGTAGATAGCTCGAGACATAGGGTGCAAGAAGGAATTCACTCCTACCCGCTTTTAGAGATAGTAGAGAGGTTATTCTCTTAAGTGTTGATTCCGGGTCTTGAACAAGGGACCCCACTCTCTCATTGGTCCGAGAGGGACTTGGTTTGTTGGTTGGATCACAAAATAATTGTTCATTAGAGGATCAGCGGGACTTAAGGAACAAGAGGTAATATCGGGGGTAAAACAGACATTTGACCTTACTAATTATGGTTGAGTGGACATAATATATTTACAGTGGGGGGAGTTCAACCATGGACTTTAGTAGACTGGCCCATTAGTTAACAAATGAAAGTTAATTCGGTGTAATGAGTTTAGCCAATTAATCTTGGATCGTTGGAGCCCATGATCTATAGGTCTGCGAGGTCCCCCTACTTGCTCGTAAATGGATTAGCTTTATAGTAACGTGATAAGTTAATTTGAAACATTCAAATTAGAATTAAAGGAATTAGTAATTATATGAGATATAATTACACGTTTAGTTTTAAGAATTAAACAGAATAGAAGAATTAATATTTAAATATGATTTAAATATATGAAGGTAAATTTGTGCAAAATTAATTTAATATTTGATATTAAATTTAAATTATTTATTAACTTATGAAATTAATTTTGCAAAATTAATAAAAATTTTCAATTTTTTGAAATCAAATTGATTTTATAAATCATTTGGAAAAATTGAAAAAGTTAGAAAAAACACAAAAATGGAATTTTAGTTTTTTCCAATAACACCTTCAACTTGCTCACACAAAACCCATTTTATTTTGCTTCAATAACTCCAAGTATGAAATGCATCTCATGCAGCCATCTTCTTTGCATGAAAGACCTGTAATAAATAAAGAAGATTGAAGTGGAATTGAGGCGTGCATCTATAGAATTTTTGCTGAAAAATTCGTGTTAAATAAGTGGTTCTTCAAGTCGGTTATAGCATTGAGTTCTTCTCTAAGTTCCCTTCATTCAAGCTTATTTTGAGTCCCACGACTCAATCTAAAGCTCCAAGAGAATAGTGGGAAAGATCTTGAGATGGTCTACTCCAAGATTTGGAGAAGTTTGCAGTTGAGAATCATGATTTCAAGAAGTTCTACAAAGGTATGGCTTTAAACACTCTTGTTTTTGTATGAGCATGTTTTAGTTACTGCCAGAATTAATGAATTAGAGTTCTTACTGATCCTTATTACTTTAGTTGCTTGTTGATATATTCCAACAAGATGCAATCAGTTGCAATTTGTTGGAAAAAAAAAGTGATTGAAGAATTGTTCTTCATATTGTCAAAACCAGGAACTTTCTTTCCTTATTCCCTTAATCCAAGCTTATTTTGAGTCTCAAAACTCAATCCAAGGCATCAAGAGGATAGTAGGGAAGGCTTTGTGGTAGTTCACGAGTATAAATTAAGGAGATTGCAGCTGAAGATCGTGAATCAAAGGTACTTCGAATGTTAGTGTTGAAATTCTGGTTTTAGTTTATGAGCATGCTTAGTTTGAAGCCAAAATTAGTGATTTAGAATGTTTAATGATCATGTCTCGCTTCCACTGTTTGCTTCCGGGATCCAACTACAAGTGGATCATGTCTTAAGTGATAACCAAAATGGCCTGTAGTATATGGATATGGGAGGGAAACCTTATCCTAGTAACGTTACGGATGCGGCCCGCTTTGTGGAATGGTCACAAGTGTTGTGATTTGTTACATATGGTCTGATCCTGATCATTCGTATAGGGGACATGCGAGCGAGGGCATCCTATACATAGAGTTTGTATAAGACCCGACCACAAAGTGTTAACGTCTCGTTATATAACACCATTCAAGACCGAGACTTCACTTCACTAGGATGACCATAGGTAACATGACCTCAATCTTGAGTGAGTTGGGAATTCTTACCATTGAGAGTGGTCCTTTGATTTGCATGGGTGCAAGTGGCTAGGTCGTTGACTCAAACCTACCATTCTGAGGGTTCGTTTGATTTGGGAGCTGGGAACTCAGCTACAAAAGACGGAATTCACTCCTTCCTTGAAGCAGGAGCAAATAGATAGATAGCTCCGTTAAGGGCTGATTCCAAGGCTTGAACGATGTGGCGCCACACAGCTTCTCTTGGCCCGAGAAGTGTTCATACATAGAAGGACTATGTTGTATTATTCATTAGAGGAATCAGTGATACTTAAGGAGTGAGATATAACTACAGAGGCAAAATGGTAAATTGGCCCAATTGTACTTATGAGCATCTGTGAAGGGTCATCGTACTCATGATTGGTTATATCCGATGGACATAGAAATATATATGTGGTAAGAAGATTTCAGTTATTGGCCTTTAGTGGAATTCCTTGCAGTTAATGGATGGTGGATCTCATGGCTAGAGAGTTTAGTCAACTATTCACGTACCATTGGAGCTTCAAGCCACAAGTCTATAAGGACCCCTTGGTAGCTTGGATGAAGTCGAGAATCAGTTTTTGGGTCAGTTTGAAATGTTCAAATTGACAAGAGGGAGTTTGATTATATATGATATAATTGAACTAGTTAATTATATAAGATATAATTGACTAAATGTATGAGATACATTATTTTGGAGAAAATTAGATATAAATATGATTTATATAAAGTAGAGGAGAAATTACTAAAGTAGATATATGATATCAAACTATAGGTTAAGAATATAATATGATTATATTCATTAATTATTTAAATAGGCGGTTATAATATAATTGGCTGAGAATTTCTCCTAAATCGTGCGATAGTGGGAAGATTGATTTCGGTTATTGTAACTGAAGAATAAAATGGAAAATATTTTCATTTTGTAAAGAGTTCGAAAAATTTAGCTCACGGTGTGAAAACTTCACGATTGCTTAGTTGAGAGCCTATACAATAGTGTCCATCGCCTAAACAATCACACACCCGCGCACTAAACGATCGCCTGTGTTCTTTAAACGATCGCTCACCTTCTCTAAATGATCGCTTAGCGCGCCAAACTTTCCTAAACGATCGCTTAATATTTACTAGACGATCGCTTAGTAAAACCTACCCGATCATGTACCTTTCTCTAAGCGACAAGCACTCGACTATACGATAGTCACCTACTATCTCCCACTTGCTTGTCATTCTACACGATTGTCCTTTCCTCCTCCCATTACTAATTCCATCAAAATCCACTCTTTGGATTCTCACTCCAAGAATACCAAGGGCTTCAAGTGGTGGTGTCATACCCGATTGTTGCTTGCTCATGTGTTGTCGTTCGTGTAGACGATTGTGGTGCTGTTAGGTGACCATTTGTTGGGTGATAAGGACCGTAGAGGAGTCGCTTCCGCTAGATTGCATTCGAGTGAAGATAGTCTTCAATTGGTACGTTTACTCAATCTGTTGTTTTTTTTTTTTTTTTGTCAAAGCATGCCTATAATTAGTGTTAAAATGCATACCTGTTTGTTAGAATGTGTGTGTGGTAATTCGGTCACAATGAAATAGGAAATATCCAAACCCGCTCATGGATACTCTTGTTTAAGAGTTCCTTTACCAACAATCTTAATCTGGTTGTACCTTGAATATGCATCCATGAAACTCAACATCTCGTGGCTAGTTGTTGCATCTACTAACTAATCTATCATGGGAAAAGGAAGAAAGTCTTTTGGACAATCTTTATTGAGATTATTGAAGTCTATATGCATTCGCCACTTACAGTTCGCTTTTTTCACCAAAACTACACTAGACAATCATTGAGGGTAATGGACCTCTCTAATGAATTTGG
Organism: Benincasa hispida; assembly: GCF_009727055.1. Classification (NCBI taxonomy): domain Eukaryota; kingdom Viridiplantae; phylum Streptophyta; class Magnoliopsida; order Cucurbitales; family Cucurbitaceae; genus Benincasa; species Benincasa hispida. The sequence goes on from NC_052354.1 coordinate 54,548,633, forward strand.
TTTTCAACAAATCATCTACCTAACTTGCTATGATCTCATTTCACTCTTGATTAAACATTTGTTGCTTTTGCTTTACTGGTTTGAAATCTCTATCCACATTAAGGTAATATATTATTATACCGTGATCAATTCCAGGTATATCCTCATGTTACCAAGCAAATATGTAAACATTCTTCCTAAAAATCTGATCAAGCTTTCTCTTTTCTGTACTTCCATTTTGGTTCTAATATTTACCCTCTTATCCTCTGTGGTGGGTGAGATTGATTCTAAAGTTTCTGCTGGCTGGCTTCCTTGGTTGGCCTCAACGTCGACCTTGACCTTTACCCTTTGGTTGGGGATTTAATCGTATGATTATAATATCTACTTATAACTGATGCAAGTCATTTATGCATATTATTTTCGCACACAAGTCACGAAAGAATGTACATAATTCGACAATAGTAGTTGATACATCCTTTCGTAAGCATGCTCAAATGCCTATAGGAAGAAGTCTTTGAAGTAAAATATGAGAGTCATGAACCTTCGTATTTTTCCATCTTTCTCACTCACACAAACCCATTAGGAAATTTTACTGATTTCAAGAACTTACAAAATTCAACTATTTCATTGTAGCACGTGGCTTTACAAATTTAAATTCTTCTTGTCACAAATGTAAATATTTTCATATCTTTAAATCTTGTAAATCCAACCATGTATTGGTCGTGTCTTTTTTCTTTCATTCGATACTTAACAATGTGCCGATCAAGTTGTCGCAAATGTTTTTTTCCAAAATGCACCACGTCTAATTTATGTCATAACAACAGTTATGAGCAATACGAAAGTTGGAAAAAGATACTTTCTTTAGTTCAATTTAGACTTTGTTTCCTTTTCTTATGTTGTTTTGTTGGAGGTTTGCAAAGCATAGAGAGGTTTATCGTACTTAATTGTTCTAACATCTCTTCTTCATTCATTGTAACTCGTTGAGGTCTATGTTCAACGTCTCCATCATGTTGCTTACTTCTATACCAACTGTGATTTTAAGGAAGATAACATCGATGCCCCCCATAAAAGAAATATTTCCTCTTATCCGAAACGATGATGCATCTTCCTTACAAATGGGGCATGTTTGATAACCCTTAGTACTCCACCCATATAAATCACCATATATGGGGAAATCATTAATAGTCCATAACAAACTTACACGTAGTTGAAAGTACTCACCACTAACACAATCATAATTGCGAACACCATTATTCCACAATTATTTCAACTCATCTATCAATGGTTGTGAGTAAATGTCTGAAGGTTTGTGAAAATTGTGAGGAAGCAAGAGCATACCCCAATTTTAATTTTTTTACATAAACATAAAATTACAGAGATGAAAAACATTATGCATTCAAGAAAAAGGAAAAAAAATAAAGAAAGAAAAACAACATGCTTAAACAAAAGAGAAGAGGAAATTAGGGTTAGAAGACACTTACCCTTGGAGTCATAATTTCTTCTTGATTTCCTCTCCAAATGGTCATAAATTGTCATTTGCAAATGATGACTAAAGCACAATACCTTAAATGGCCAATTGGTTAGATTCTACAAGAATGGAAACCACGGTATTCTTCGCAAGGTTGAAAAAGCACAGAAGTTATGGGGTCTGTGATAATTTTTGGGAGGAGGAATTAAGAATTTTTTAGATGAATTCTTTTCTTGCAGAGAGATTGATTGGGAGAGCAAAAAAATTCACAACAGACATTCTGTGTTCACAAGCAAAAACGTAACTTCCCTTCATCCCACGATTTAATGGAGAGAAATAGGAGGAGGGAGTTATGTGAATTAAAATTAATTTTAATTTAATTAATAATATATAATTATATAATAACCACCTTACTATATAATATATATTATATTATATGTTATATCTGATTTAACATATAACCTATAGTTTATATTATAATAAATATAATATAACCTATAGTTTGTAATTCTCTCATTGAACCTATAGTATCTAATATAAATCAAATTCATATTAAATTTAATCTATAGTTTTCATATGAATCCAATTCATATATTTAATATTTGAATAACATTCAAATACTTATTCCTCTCAAAATAAACTTTATATTATAATGCATCAAATACATTATATTAATTATATCACATATAATTAATTTATATGAACTATATCATATATAATTAATTTCATAAATTAATTTAAATAATTCAAATTAACCCAAAATTAATTTGATTCTCAATAATCCCAGTTGAGCTACAGAATGGACCTTATGGGCCTATAGATTGAAGTTCAATGGAACTTGGATAATTAATTAAACTCTTTAATTGAATTACCCAACTTCCATTAACTGTCGATCACTCTACTAAAGACCGACAACTGCACTCTTCGCACTATAGATATATTTCTGTGTCCATTGAATATAACCAATCAACAGTCCGTTGACCCTTCATAAATTGCTCGTAAGTACAGTCGGGCCAAAATTACCATTTTGCTTCTATAGTTACATCTAACTCCTTAAGTATCACTAATCTCTCTAATGAATAATAAGTCATAGTCCAACTATGATCAAACCTCTCTCGAGTCAGGAGAGAGTGTGGCTCCACATTGTTCAAGCCCCAGAACCAGCCCTTAATGGAGCAATTTCTCTACTTTTTCTAACTATAGAGAATGAGTGAATTCTTTTTGTGTAGCCCCGTTCCCAACTCCCCAATCAGACGAATCCTCAAAATAGTACGCATATTGAGTCGGTGACATTGGCCATTCTCACCCATGCAAATAAAAGGACCATCTTCATAAATAGAAGTTTACAACTCACTCAGGATTCAGGTCAAGTCACCTATAGTCATCCTGGTGAAATGCAAGTCTATTCTATCAACAATAATGGTATATAGTGAGACTAGTCATTTCATGATTCGGTCTTATACAAAGTCTTTGTATAAAACACCCCTGCTCACATGTTGCCACATGAATGATTAGGATCACATCATTTGTACCACTTTACAACAATTGTAACATCTACAATGCAGACCGTATTCATAGTGTCACCAGGATAAGATACTTAACCTTATCCATTTACTACAGACCATTAAGGTTGTCTTCTAAACATGATTCACATGTATGTCTCCACATACATGTTTTAAGTTATAGAAAGTAACCTTGGATCTTAGTTTATCGATTTTGTGGGTTAATGCTACTAAATGTCAAATAAAATACTAGATATTTTATTAAATAAATAAATTATTTGTACATTATAATTACAAACTACTGGACCCACGAGATTTAGGGCATCAACCCCAACAATGTCAATTTCCTTTACATGAAATTTTGAACCTGATATAAAGACATAAAGAAATTAGTTTCTTTCATGCATTTTCATTGTGGCAAATTATAAGAAATTAATACAATAGGCCACATACTATAATAAGTACTTATATTTCAAATGGATCAAATCCATCTGAAGCTAATCCTAAACGAACACTTTGTGAGTTTAAAGCAAACCGCAAATATTCACGATGAAAATGTTTGCACCCTTCTCCATCAGCCGGATGTCGTGATATACCATCTGTTACAACACACTTTTCTTTATGCCACCTCATTTTAGATGCAACACGACGCGATGTAAACAATCGTTTCAATCTTGGAATCAATGGAAAGTGGCGTAAGACTTTATATGGGATCTTCTTACCTTTTCCATCATTAATTTTATACCGAGACTCATCGCATACTGGACATTTTTGTCAATGAGAAAGTTTTTTCCAATATAATATGCAATCAAACTTGCACGCATGAATTAAGTCACGGTATAGCCCTAAATCACGTAACTTCTTCTTAGCTTAATAATATGAACTAGGTATAGATGCACCCGTCGAAAATTTGTTCTTTAACAATTTAAGTAGCATATCAAAAGACTAGTTACTCCAACCATTAAGAACTTTAATTTGCATCAATCTTTCTAAAAAGTTCAATGAAGAGTATTTTGTACAACCAAAGTACAATCCATTGCTTGCTTCATCTAGTAAATCCTCATATAGGTTTGAATTATCACTCTTGTGGACATTAGTGGGTATCTCGGTCTCAATATCTTATTCATATAAATCTTCCTTGATAGTTCGAACTTGTAAATCGTTTAGAATATTGAACATCTCATTTTCTTCAGTTAGCACATAATTAAACTCTGTATTACTCAATCATTCATCATGTACTGAATGAGATGTCTGATTTAATTCTCTTGATAAATTAACTGCTTCCCCACGATATACCCATTGACTAAACGAGGGAGACATTCCATATGTGAACAAATGTCACTCAACCCCATCTAGTGATTCCCACACTGTATTTATACAGTTTTTGCATTGACACATTGTTTTTCCCAAGTTATTAACTTGAAACTTTGCTTTCTCAAGGAACTGGGTCACTCCTTTCATAAAAGCCATTGAGAACTTATCTCAAGTTGAATCCAATCTTTATTTATTTTTAATGATATTATTTCCTAAACTCTGGTTTCCTAGGGTCTTAAAGTCTTAAACATATAGGAATTACACAAAAGATCAAAGTTAGTTTTAACTAACATATGAAGTCGAGGCTAGTGTTAGAAATAAATATTGAGGAGTTTCAATGTCATATGAACTTACATTCTTTTTCTTTTTCATTCTTATTTCAATTACTTTTGGCTTAACTTTTGATTCCTAAAGTATTAAATTTATTGCTTTTGGTGAATATTAAAGGGAAGAAATGAGAATCTCTCTTTCTAATTATACAAATTAGGAACGCTTCATTCATATTATTTCTCCAACATTATTAAAAAGAATTAGTGTATTTATACGAAGTATGCACTTAATTCATTAAGATCATTTATTCCCTTTTTACAATTCCAAATATAAACCTAATACAATAAAAAAAATCAACTCCAACATACACAATAATAATATTTAACCACAAACAAACAACAAAAAATGTAATTCAAACCAACAATAAAATCATAATTAAAATCAACCAATAAAATATTCATACTCAAAGTCTTTATGAACCATAATCATAATCATATATAATAATTAAAATAAAAAATCAAACCAACTATAACCATACAACAATAAAACTTAAATCACATCCCCAAATCTTTAGCAAATAAATAAATAACAAAAATAACCAAAAAGGTACAAATTAATCTCAACAACTACAACATGTAAATCACACCCGTGATTGGAAAATCTCAACAATCATATTAAGTGTTTCCAAATAATTTAACTACAAAAAATTGAAATCACACTAACAATGCAAATATCAACAACAATTAATGAAAATCATACTAAAATTTTCTAAAAAATGTAATAACAAAGAACAAATCACACCAAAATTTGAACAGAAATATAAATCTCAACAACAATTCCAAAAAATTCAAAATAAAAATTGAAAATGCAAAAATAGTTAAGACTTACAGAGAGAGGGGTCACGGTGGGGTTAGACGGATGGGGTAGGGTTAGAGGTGTAGGGTTTTATGTCCTGAAACTCGCAGTTTGTAAAAGATAAACATATTCCATAGTCAATAAACTTATTATTGATTCTATTAAATTGTATACGTAAAAGTCTAAATCCAATAAACTAAGATCCACGGCTATTATGTAAATACTTGAACTTTATGTAGAGAAATAGAGATGAATCAAGTTCAAGTAAATAGCTAAAATGATCTATAGTACATGATTAAGGTTGGGTACCTTATTCTGGTAACACTATTGGATGCGGCCTACTCTGTAACTGTTACAAGTTGTTGTAAAGATACTACAAACGAAGTGATCCAGATTCGTTTATGTACTGACATAAGGAGTGGGGACATCCTATGCAATGAGTTTGCATAAGATCGGACCAAGAAATAAGTCACTCTTATAAGAAATAAGTCATTCTTACTTTATAACGTTGTTTACTATATAAGACTGACTATTTCACTTAGATGACCTAAGTAACTCGATCTTAATCTTGAACTAACTATGAACTCCTGTTTATTCGGGATTATCCTTAGATTTGCATAGGTGAGGATTGGCTCAACAGCGTCGACTCAATTTAGGGATAGGTGGAGACATAGGGTGCAAGACGGAATTCACGCCTACCCGATTTAGGGATAGGAGAAAAGTTGTTCTCTCAAGTACTGAATCCAGGTCTTGAACAAGGGGCCTCACCCCTCTCACTGGGCCGAGAAAGTTTTGGTTTAGTGACTGAATCACAAACTAGTTGTTCATTAGAGAATCAATAGAAACTTGAGAAATAAGATGTAATCTCGGGAGTAAAACAGACATTTAACCCAATCGTTATTACGAACAACCTGTGAAGGGTCGACTTACTAATCATGGTTAAATCAAGTGGACGTAATATATCTATAGTGAGGGGATTGCAACTATGGACTTTAGTGGAGTGACCCATTAGTTAACGAATGAGGGTTAATTCGATCTAATGAGTTTAGCCAATTAATCTCGGATCGTTGGAGCCCATGGTCTATAGGTCCACGAGATCCCTCTACTAGCTCGTAAATGGATTAACTTTAAAGTAGCGTGATAAGTTTGTTTGAAACGTTCAAATTAGAATTAAACGGAATAGAAGAATTAATTAATATTTAAATATGATTTAAATATTAAATTTATGAAGGTGGATTTGTGTAAAATCAATTTAATATTTGATATTAAATTAATTAGAATTAATTAAATTATTTAAATAATTATTTATTAATTTTATTAGATAATTAATTTATGAAATTAATTTTGTAAAATAATAATATTTTTAATTTTTGAAATCATTTGGTAAAATTGAAAAGTTTGAAAAACACAAAATGCAATTATGGATTTTTCCATTAACACCTTCAACTAACTCACACTAAACCCACTTAAGTTTGGTTTCAATAACTCCAAGCATGAGTTGCATCTCATGCAGTCATCTTCTTTGCATGAAAGTTCTGTAATAAATAGAGAAGACTGGAGTGAAATTGAGACATGCATCAATAGAGTTTTTGCTGAAAAATTCGAGTTGAAGAAGTTGTTCTTCAAGTGGATTGTTGCAGTGAGTTCTTCTCCAAATTCCCTTTCATTCAAGCTTATCTTGAGTCCTACAACTCAATCTAAAGCTCCTAGAGAATAGTGGGGAAGATCTTGAGGTGGTTCACAACGAGATTTATAGAAATTTTGTAGCTGAGAATCAAAATTCAAGAAATTATACAAAGGTGTTACATGAAACCCTCTTGTTATTGTATGAACATGCTTCATTCATAACTAAAATTAATGAATTAGAATACTTAATGAACATTGTTACTTCTGCTGCATGATGATATACTCCTTTAAGAGGGGGTTGAGTAGCAGTGAAATTGACGAGGAAGAGTGGGCTTGGCTAGGTGGACGAGCAGGGTGAGGTTAGAGGGGGCTAGGTTGCGGAGAAATCGAGAGAGAGGGAGTTGGGTGGCGGTGAAATGTATGGGAAGGGAGGGTTAGGCTAGGCAGACGAAGAGAGATTTTGAGAGAAGGGAGGTGTTAGACATATTTAAATAATAATATGTTTATCACATTGGGTTATTTTATTAGATTGAGCCCTATTATGTGATCTAATTAATTAAGGCTTTAGATTCCTAATTGAGTATGAACTTAATGGGTAGAAGCCAATTCCTAGTTAATTAGGGTTTAATAGAAACATTCGCTACAAAAAAAAAAAAAAAAAAAAAAAAAAACTACCTTTCTTTGACGCTTGCAATTTTAAATACTTGACGTTTTTATGAAAAAAAAAATCAAGAAATAGGTGATTTTAAAGAAAAAAGTCAAAAATTGATTTTAAAAAGCAGGGTTGTGCATTTTTCTTAGAAATACAGTACTTGACGTATTAAAAATGTCAAGTTCAATTGATGATTCTAAAACGTCAAGAATTTTGGAATATACAGGGTAGCGTTTGTAAACGTATTTTGACGAAAAAAATGAAAAATGTGTGCGCCTCACGCATGCAGCGTTGCAACACTACGGGTTTTGACGGGAAAATTATGCGCCTCTTGTCCTCTTTGGCTCAATTTTAATTCGTGTACAAAAACTTGTAGAAGAAATGGAAGAAAGTTCTCTCTCGAGCTTAACTTTCTCCATTCCTTGATCGGCGGTAGTGGTGGTTCTCTTCCCTCTCATGTTCTTCTTGTCACCACAATGCAACTCTAAAGTCTCAAAATTTCAGAATTATACAATGAGCTAAAGATCTCTTCATCTGGTGGGATTTCTTCTATTTATAAGCGTCGGTCTTCTCCAACTTGATGATGGGGCAGCATTAAATTCCATACCCTGGTCAGCCGCCTAACACTCAGATGCTTTTCAGACGCCGCCAGCTACAGATGCTCATGCTGGCAAGTGGTGATTTGACACAAACAACCTAAATCAATGAATCTTTCTTGCGATGAATCCCTCCAACGCATGCCCATGCGTTTGACATTGCCTGCGACACTTAGAATCTATTGAAATCCTGCAATATCATGCGTTAGCACCGTAGTATTTTAGCAATAAACATTCTTTTGCATGAGTTTGATAATGTTCGAGTAATTCCATGCAGTTTCTCTAAAAATGATGAGATTTTATCATTAAAGACCCTAATTATTCCAACTTTTGAGTCACAATAACTTGTATTTCTACAAGTTACCACACCTCCAAATTTGAACAATACTTTTCCTCGAGCATTCCACAAATAACTCTTTGTTATCTCCATTGTCTTAAGTGTGTAGGGTTCACCTCTCATCATATTCATTTATAAGCTTAAGACTAGAGTGGAAAATGTAACGCAGGTTGATTCTTTTCTAAAAGGAAGAATGTTTTATTTCAGGTGCAGCAAGCCTTTTGTCAACAACTCCTTTTGTTTTTCAAAACATTCTCGTTTTTTCTAAACCAGCAATGCGTTAGATGCTTTTCTTTTTAAAACAATATGCTGGTAAAAAAAAAAAAAAAGTATGAATTCTGGGTTACCCATGCGTTATTCCAGGTATCCCACTTTCATTATGACTTGCCCCCACGGGAGTCATGCGAGCATCTAACTACGGGTGAGAGCTCTTCACAACTAAACTCATATCTAGCATATATGCGTTTCAAGATAAAGCTTCTGTAAACTAGATAGTGGAGTTTTGGGACGCATTGGTCTGAGAGACTTAACTTCACTTTTACTTGCCCTCATGGGTGTCGTGCGAGCATCAAACTATGGCTAAGTGCCTGTTCCAATTTTTTTAACTCATGCCATTTTGAGGTTTTCTTTTATAGAGTATTGACAGAGGAGTTTGCATTTAACATCTTTCTATTTTGTTTCCTCTCTTTTTGATGAACTTACTCGATAAATGCGTCTTAATCGAATTTCCTTTACCCCCAAATTTTGGAGATTAGCTAAATCCTCATTGCTAAAAGAGAAACAAAATTTTGAAAAGGCTTTGAGAATTTCGAAAGGAGTTTTGATTTAGAGCTTGCATGTGTTAGAAAGAAAACATGTAGAATTTTTAGAAAAGTTCAGGCTTTGTTGATTTTCTTAACGTCTACTCTGTACTTATAAGTTTCATATATACTAATATTATTATGGTAAAACAACGCACAAGACAAGAAAAATAGCTAAAGAAAAAAAAAGGTATGCTAAGGACAAACTCAAAGATGAAAAATGATGGAAATCTCATTCATTTCATTGGATAACTCAGTGATGGAATAAAACAAACACAACAAACAAATACAAAAGATCAATAAATAAAACAAAGTAACCAACACCCCAAAATTTATTGTGCTGGCACGTCATCCCTGCGTTCTTCCGCGAGGTCTTCATCCATGAAGCGTAGAGGGTTCCTTAGGTGGGCAGGTAGCGGTGGCAAGGCAAATATCCCAATCAAGACCTGGTTGATATATTGTGTTGTATAGATGAACTAGTTCTACATTCTTCCGGTTTGCTATCGCATGTAGTCCTTTATAACCCTATTTTGCTGTTAAAGTGTTTCAATGGATGTAGCCAGTGGTCTGAGTTGATCGCTAATGAGAGTTTTCAACTCGTCAAGATCAGTGCTTGGTTACGGCGGTGCTGGCTTTTCGGCTCTTTCAACTGGGTCTTTAGAATGTCTTGTGTTGCTTGTCCCTAACCCAGTGGGTTCAAAAATAATTTAAGGGATAAAAGTTAAAATTGGAGTTAGTAAGAGGGAAGAAGGGGGACTAAGGATTTCTTAATCTAGGTCGGTGTTATCGTGCTGCGTTGGATCAAGAATCTCTTCTTGCGAGGCCAAATGTGAGTTTGGGAAAGGGATGTTTAAATCTAGTCACGTTTCTTTATCAGTAAACCCATGCTCCGCTTCGTATTCTTGTTCATTTTTCGAAGCATCATCACTGTGTTCAATTATCCAGACGCGTCTTCTTTTAGGGGCGCATTGGGAGGATCGAGGTCTTGCTGCCGCATTCTTGCGAGGTAAGGCAGACTGGTGTGGCGAACCGTGAAGCAGACGCCTGATTAATTTGATGTCCATCAGACCATCGATTTCCTCATAATCATCCCCCAGACAGATGCCCCCGCGTTCACACAGCGCACAGATCAGCCAAGGAAAGTAAAGTTGTCCTCATGGTTTTGCTTTGATGGCTTTGATCTGGTCCATGATTATCCTCCCTACATCTAGAGGAATGCGCTGCATGATGCAATAAGTGGCCAGGACGCGTTCTCTCGAGACTATTTCATCATGCGTTGTAGGCATGATACTTTTCTTAATCAAGTATAACCATAAGTTTGCGTCCGGTTTCAGATTCCTGGAAGCCAAGATCATTACTCCACTTCTTGATATTTGCCATGTGCTTCCAGGTTTGGCCACCACTCTTAACGCATCTTCTATCTAGCTTGAAGTTGGATGTTCTAAGATGTGATTTCCTTCTGCATTCAGGTTGTTTTCAATATTGAACACTTTATTAATTTTGTTGGCGAAGAAGCACACCAAAACGTCATCAACAAGCGCCGTATTTTTCTCCTTATCAAACTCACTGCTATAGAATTGGCGGACAAGATTAGGCCAAATCCTCGTGTGCCTAACGCATAGCTGACTCTAGCCCATTGCATCCACAGTTTCAGTTATATATGGAGGCAATAGGTTGCATTCGGGAAAGAAGCCCTTCTCGGTAAGGATGCCACTGAATTGGCGCTTCCACCCTTTGGTCTTTTTAAGTAACGTGGCAGTCACCTTGCGTTTGTCCGCCTCATGTGCTTTGGCTTCTCGAGCAAGTTCCTTTAATTCATTTTCCAATTCCTTTTGGAGAGCAGACTTCCTTCGCCCCTGTCGGGCAGGCTTGTACCTTTTCAATCCCTTTTCTAATACTATCGACTCTGAGCAGCTCCTGTCTCTTATACACATCTAGATGTGTATAAGAGACAGCCCGTGCAAGTGCCCTTAATTCATTTTCCAATTCCTTTTAGAGGGTAGACTTCTTTCCTGTCTCTTATACACATCTAGATGTGTATAAGAGACAGGGCTTGTGCCTTTTCAATCCCTTTTCTAATACTATCGACTCTGAGCAGCTCTCAGCGTCGCACCCTCAGGACCAGATGCAAATTGCTCTTCTTCATCCTCTAAAATTAATTTTCTTTTTCTCATCACTCCCTTCCCTTTTACCGTCCCTTCATCCGCTCAGATTTGTGAGGTTGCGATGCGTCCGGGCCAACGTCCCTTTCCCTCTCTTCTTCTTCTCTAATTCAGCTTCAAGCATCATCGCATAATGCTCCGCTTCATCAATTTCAAGTGATGCGTTGGTTGGGTTGGGACGCATCTTTTGTTCCTCTTCGATTTGTCCTTGATTCAAGCTTACCAAAATTGCTCCAAAAACTTCTTGCTCTTCTCTTTGAGCTAACTCCACAAGCTCTGCGCTATTTTACTCTAACGCAGGACTATCAGAGCTTGGTTTTGGGTGGGTGATTAGTGGCATGCCAGATGGCGTATGCGGCGACCCGGGAGATGAGATGATCATAGGTGAGGGCAGTTGAAGGGATTGGCTGGCTTCTTTTGCTTCAATGAGGAATATTGTGGCTAAGGTTTGGATGGATAGAGGGGCAAGGGGACGCACGACGAGCGATGGTGTGGTGTGGAGATGGGCTGGAATAGGGTCATACGTCGCACCCACTAGTGTAATATTCGGAATAAATGGTGGTAGAGCAGGCTGTTTGTAGGGCTTTTTGGCAGCTGCGGAGCTAGAAGGCTTGGTCGGAAAGGGTCTTTTTGAGGTTCGGCGAGGGGATGAGGGGGGCGACATTGAAGCGAAAGAAGAAGAAAAAAAGCTGACCGACGAGCCGCCTCCATAGCTTTGTGATTGGTTTTGGCTGTTGGAAGCTGAAGACATTGCTGCTGAAGGGTTGACTGAAATATCGACTTTGTTCGAAGGGACGACGAGGGTTTGGGAGCTAGAACTTCGCGAGGTAGGTTGAAGGAGATGAAAGAACAGAGAAAGTCGAGAGGGAGCCTTTTATAGACCTGTTAGAGAGGGCGAGGTGACGTCAGGCGGCGCCTGACATCATTATTTATTATGCAGACGAAAGGACGTGCCTAAGGTTTCTAGGCAATCAAGTGCTTTGCGTTTTTTAGGTGCGTCCTTCGGTTTGGGCCATGCGTTGGCTTAAGTCCAACGCATTAGTCTTATTCCCATCCTAAGCTTCTTCTGGTTGTACACATACTTTTTTTTAATGAATTAAATTTCTTAAATAAGAAAAGCAATAACAATCATCAATCACTTAAAACGTAACTCAAAGACAAGATAACAATCAGAGTAAACACAAATGCAGACATAAAATACATAATGCAAAAAAAAAAAAAAAAAGGTAGAAGAAGCGTCCCTAGAGTATGTGTCGATTTGAACGCAGGGAGGCTTCGACGCAAGCCTCAGTTGGCTTCACGTAATACGAGGGATGACTTCTGTCGTTCTACACCATCTTCAAAGTAGGGCTTCACTCTTTGCCCATTTACCTTGAATGTATTTGTGTCATCTTCTCGCGTCAACTCTACTGCTCCATGAGGAAAGTTTGTTTTGAAAATGAATGATCCTGACCATCTTGACTTTAATTTTTCTGGGAACAAATGCAATCGTGAATTAATAATAAAACTTTTTGCCCAAAAACAAACTCTTTCTTACTGATGCATTGGTCGTACCAACGTTTGGTCTTCTCCTTGTAGAGTTTGCTATTCTCGTATGCGTTCAACCGCCATTTCTCAAGCTCATTAAGTTGAAGCTTGCGTTGATAGCCCGCAGCTTCCAAGTTTAAATTCAGCTTCTTCACTGCTTAGAAAGCTTTGTACTCCAATTTCAGGGGTAAGTGACAGGCTTTTCCGAATACCAAGGAGTATGGAGACATACCTATGGGAGCCTTGTAGGCAATTCTGAAGGCCTAAAGTGCTTCATCCAACCTCTGCGCCCAATCTTTCCGTGATGCGTTGACGACTTTTTCCAATATTGATTTTATTTCCGATTAAATACCTTAGCTTGACCGTTGGTTTTGCGAGTGGTATGCGGTAGCGATTTTGTGCCTGACATTGTATTTGGCAAGAAATTTTAAAATGATGCGATTAATGAAATGCGTACCTTCGTCACTCACTAGTGCTCTTGGTGTTCCAAAGCGTGTGAAAATGTTCCTGGTGAGAAACTTAGAAATAGTCGCCGCATCATTTTTGGCACAAGCCACAACTTCCACCCACTTTGATACGTAATGTACTGCCAGCAGGATATATTGTCGACCGTAGGACAGAGGAAAAGGCCCATAAAATCGATGCCTCATACGTCAAATAATTCGACTTCAAGAATATTGTTCAGAGGCATTGCATCCCTTGATGATATATTTCCTGTGCGTTGGCAAGGGTCACACTTGAGAGCATAATCCTTTGCGTCCTTGAAGAGGGTAGGCTAGAAATATCCACTTTGAAGAACCTTTACAGCGGTTCTTTGCCCTCTAAAATACCCTCCATAAGGAGTCATGACACTCAACAATGATGCATTTTGTTTCCTGGAACGCACCGACGCATGATGGAGGCAGGACCTTGTTTGTAAAGAAACGGTTCATCCTAAAAATAGAATTTGCTATCATGAACTAGTCGTTTCTTTTATTGAGAGTTGAATTGTTCAGGGAATTGTTTGGTAGTTAAGTAGTTAACAATGTCTGTGTACCAAGGTTCTCTGCCTTCAACTCTGAATAAGCCTTCATCAGGAAATACATCTCTGATTTCATCTTTTTGGTCTTGTATTTCCTGATTTTCTAATCTGGACAGGTGATCAGCCACCTGATTTTCAGTCCCCTTTCTGTCCTTAATATCAATGTCGAATTCCTGCAATAGCAGCACCCATCTAATTAATCTTGGTTTCGCATCCTTCTTACTCATCAGGAATTTAATGGTTGTGTGGTCCATATAGATGGTTTCTGAAGCACCAATTAAATAAGATCTAAACTTTTGATGTCGAACACTACAATAAGCATTTCTTTCTCCATAGTTGTGTGATGTTCCTGAGAGTCATTCAGAGTCTTCGATGCATAAGAGATGAGGTGTATCAAATTCCCCTTTTTCTGCCCCAACATCGTTCCTACTATACATCACTTGCGTCGCACATCAAAATGAAACATTACGTCCAATCTGGTGCTATTACTACCGAAGCTGTAGTCAACGCATGCTTCAGTGTTTCAAATGCGTCGCAGCAGTTGTCATTGAATTCGTAGGGCCGGTTCGCTTCTAATATTGCACTCAGAGGTCGTGCAATTTGAGAGAATCCTTTTACAAACCTTCGGTAGAAGTTTGTGTGTCCTAGAAAACTTCTTAGAGCTTTTACATTTGATGGCGGAAGAAGTTTAGCTATGACATCTACTTTGGCCTCATCAACTTCCAACCCGGCTTTAGATGCCTTGTGGCCCAAAACAATGCCTTCAGTCACCATGAAGTGACATTTTTTCCAATTTAATACAAGATTTGATTCCTCGCATCGAGCGAGGACGACCTCCAGGTTATCTAAGCACAATTGAAATAAGTCTGCAAAAACTAAAAAATCATCCATAAAAACTTCAACGGTCTGTTCCAAGAAGTCAGATAAAATTGCCATCATGCATCTTTGGAATGTTCTAGGTGCGTTGCATAGTTCAAAAGGCATGCGTCTGAACGCGAACATTCCAAAAGGGCAAGTGAGTGTCATCTTTTCGATTAAAATTTAGTTATAGCCGGAGTATCCATCTAGAAAACAATAAAATTCTTTTCCAGCCAATCAGTCAAGCATCTGGTCAATGAAGGGAAGTGGGAAGTGGTCCTTCTTGGTTGCGGCATTGAGTTTCCTATAGTCCATACAGATGTGCCAACCCGTGACAGTCCTTGAAGGAATGAGCTCATTGTTACTATTGACTATCACTGTTATTCCTCCTTTTTTAGGGACGCATTGAACTGGGCTTACCCAGCTGCTATCGGATATAGGGTAAATTCCTCCTTCGTTGAGGCTCAATTGATCCGGTCTTCCCCTCTTCTAGCCTAATTTTGTGCATGCAGTAAGATGGGTTGATGCCACGGATGTCAGCCAGCGTCCATCCTATTGCCCACATGTGTTTTTGCAACATCTGCAAAAGAGAATATTTGTTAGGCTCGAAAAGCATATTTAAGGTGGTTAGGTAAAGGTAAGGTGTTGTTTGTTCCAAGAAAAGCATATTTAAGGTGGTTAGGTAAAGGTTTCAGTTCTAGTTCTGGTGGTTCTTCCAATGATGGACGTGTTGGCTTCGTCTACCGCTCACTCAGACTTGGCGACTCGAGTTTCTTCATGCTTTCTTCCAACACAAGGACCTCACAAACTTGGGTCCTTCTTCTTCAGGCAACTCTATTTTGTTAAGTTGACATTCTTCATTGTCCAGGAACTTTAATGCATTTAACACATTAAATTTCACTTCCTGATTGTCTACGCGCATGGTCAGTTCTCCCTTGTGCACGTCTATTAATACTTTCCCAGTGGCGAGAAAGGGTCGTCCAAGAATGATTGGTATATCCTTGTCTGCTTCATAATCAAGGATGATAAACTCCGCTGGGAATATGAATTTGTCAACTTTCACCAGAACACCCTCAATCTTTCCTTCAGAGTATGTGATCATTCTATCAGCGAGTTGAAGCGTTACAGAAGTGGGTTGTGCTTCACCAATTCCCAATTTTTTTAAGATTGGGAGTGGCATGATGTTGATGCTTGCTCCTAGATCACACAATGCAAGCCCTACGTCCAGTCCTCTGATTGAGCACGGGATTGTGAACCTTTATGGGTCCTTTTGTTTCTTTGGTAATCTGTTGTTGACTAAACGCATTGCACTCCTGCGTTAGCGCAATTACCTCTGTCTCGCTGATTCTCCTCTTCTTTTTCAGAATATCCTTCAAGAATTTGACGTACTTCGGCATTTTTTCTAAGGCTTCTACAAGTGGAATATTAATGTGCAATTGCCTCGGGAGATCAAGAAAATGGTTAAATTGCTACTCATCATTCTTATTCATCAAGCGTCTTGGAAATGATGTGTTCAGCTGCACCACAGGTTCTCCGGCGTTAGACGTGCTTGGCTTCGAATGGTTTGTGGATTCAGGCGTCCGTTCTTCTTGATCTTCCAATGCCGTTGGGCGTGTGTTGAGCTCTTTTGAAGAATTGTTGGTTCTTGGGTTCATGGTTCTTTCTACAAGAGGTTTGCCACTTCACAATGTCACCACATGACATTGCTCTTTTCCGTTGTTATTTCCTGGGGCTTTTGTATTCCTAGGCAAGACTCCTTATTGTCGATTCTTCAACTCACTGGCAATCTGCCCCACTTGTATCTCCAGATTTCTGATGGATAACGCTTGGCTTTTTAACAATGTGTCATTCTGGGCAATATATTCCTTTAAGAGGTTTTCAAGCGGAGACGCTGAATTTGACGCATGACTTCCTCTATTAAAGGATTGTTGATGCGGCTGCTGCGATAGCTGGAATCCAGGCGGCGGTCCTTGTCTTTACTGCTGATTTGCCCATGGTTGGTGTTACTCCTATTGATGACCTGCCCAAGAGAAACTTGGATGGTTCCTCCATCTGGGATTATATGTGTTTGAAAATAGGTTATTCTTAATAAAGCATACCAGTTGCGAATTTTGTGGGCAATCAATGTAGGAATGAGGGTCTCCAAAGCCCACACAGCTGACCATGGGTTGTACGAATGCTTCCACCTGATTTACCTTTTGCGAGTGTGATGCGTTCCCTAGTAACATATTTTGCAAAATGTTTTTCATAGTAGCCACTTGTGCAGAGAGCATGGCTATTGCGTTAGAGTCAATAGAATTCACATTTTGAGATCGCCTCTTCCTATCTGCTCTTGCGTTGTAAGTGTCATCTACCCATTCCATATTATGCTTAGCTATACGATCCAGTATTTCCTTAGCTTCATTATAAGATTTGTCCATGATACCGTTGGCTGCCATTTGAGATGCTCTGTTTAATCCACCATAAAAGGTCTCCATCTGGATGGTTAACAGTAATCCGTGATTGGGGCAATTCTTAACTAGTCCTTTAAAGCGCTCCCATGCGGCACTCAAGGTTTCGAATTCTTCTTGCTCGAAGTTCATTATCTCTCTCCGCCTCCTTGCGTTTGTGGTGGGTGGGAAATATTTCTGCATGAATTTGTCCACCAACTTTTCCCAGGTTGTGATCTCTCCAGACTCCAAAGAACTTACCCATTGCTTTGCGTCGTCGCGCAAAGAATATGGGAATAAAGATAGTCTGATAGCTTCTGAAGTGATCCCAAAAATCACAAACAAGTTGTACATCTCCAGGAAATGTTTCATATGGGCGTGAGGGTCTTCTCCCCGAGCACCCCAAAATTGTCTAGTTCAGAAGTGCATTTGTAACATCATAGAAGTGCATTTGTAACATCATAGATTTTGCACCCCAAAATTATCTATGAGCATTTGTAACATCATAGATTTCATCTCAAATCTTGTCCCATCTGGCGTTGGATATATGATCCCTGGTGAGAAATCATACAACACAGAAGAAGCATACTCCCGCATGGGACGCGTACTACTGTTTGCCATTATGATAAGATTTTGCGCGGCGTAGGCTAGCTGTTAAGCTAAGTTATGATTTGCTTGCTCGTCCGCCATTTGTTGTTGCCTGGTTTGCTGCCTGAGTAGTTGTTGCCTTAACCTACGACGACGATTAGATCGATTTCTTCGTCAGAAGGTCTTTTTAACTTTGGGGTTGTATACGAGTTCAGAAGTGCTTTCCTTACTCATAAACGTTTACAAGCTTCGGCTTAGCTCGTAATACTCCCTCAGCTGTAGTTTTCCTACAACAGATACAAGCAAAATTTCTAGTTATTTTGTTGCTGAATCCCCGGCAACGATGCCAAAAACTTGTTCGTTGAATTCATGATGCGAGCTTAGAAGTGTATTGTGTAAAGTAATTGGAAAAATAAGTGCAAATGTGAATGATGCATTGATGCGTTTGTGATGCGTTAGTGATGTGCAACGGGATGACAAAAATGATAAGTCAGATGAAATGAAAGGAGTCAAGCCGCAGAGTACAATTTCTTGTCCTCTTTGGCTCAATTCTAATTCGTGTACAACCACTTGTAGAAGAAATGGAAGAAAGTTCTCTCTTGAGCTCAGCTTTCTCCACTTCTTGATCGACGGTGGTGGTGGTTCTCTTCCCTCTCGTGTTCTTCTCGTTAACACAACACAACTCTAAAGTCTCAAAATTTTAGAATTATACAATGAGCTAAAGATCTCTTCATCTGGTGGGATTTCTTCTTTTTATAGGTGTCAGTCTTCTCCAACTTGATGATGGGACAGCATTAAATTCCATACCCTGGTTAGTTGTCTATCACTCAGATGCTTTTCAGACGCCGCTAGCTGCAGATGCCCATGCTTGCAAGTGGTGATTTGACACAAACAGCCTGAATCAATGAATCTTCCTTGCGTTGAATCCCTCCAACGCATGCCCATGCGTTTGATATTGCCTGCGACACTTAGAATCAGTTGAAATCCTGCAATATCATGCGTTAGCGCCGTAGTATTTTAGAATAAACATTCTTTTGCATGAGTTTGATAGTGTTTGAGTAATTCCATGCGTTTTCTCTAAAAATGATGAGATTTTATTATTAAAGACCCTAATTGTTCTAACTTTTGAGTCACAATAACTTGTATTTCTACAAGTTATCAATATGGAAACTAAATTATCATACGTTTAATGTTGTATTTAGATGTGATTGAGTTGAGAACAATAGTGGTATCAAAATTGATGAGCACGATTTTGTCTTAGTTGATTTAAATAGAATAGGTCACAAGTTTGATTCTTTTATACTAGCAACCCAAGCAAGACGAGTATTTTATGTTGGGGATCCAAGTGATGTTAGATGGTCAATTGTGCTTACCCCACCACAAAAGAACTTTGAAAATAGATATAATGACGACGAACTGGGAGATACAATATTACACTGTCAAGGAATACCCAATGATAGGTCGAATGTTGATGTACATAATGACTTGGATGAGAACATGTCAACATATGTACGATCAAATTGTGAAGGCACATTGATACCCACATAACATTTTATTGGTAGGTTATATATTGTGTAATATGATAATTGTTTTTTCTTAATTTATAATTTTTATCGAAAATATTTGATTTTTTGTTTGCTTAATATGTATACAATGCTAATTGTTTCTTAAATTTGATTGCAGTTTTTTATTTATGTACCAGATGGATCATAGTATAGTGGGTGACGAAGATTTAGAGTTTGGTGACAAAGAAATAGTAGTTGTTAGGTCAAATGAAACCACCAATCAAAAAAAGAGAGAACGGAGAGCTACTATTATGTTTGATGTAACACGTATTAGGAGTGCGGGAGAAAAGAAGTTTTTGGAATACAATGAAGATGACGTACCCATTGGTGAAAATGGAGCTAAATTAAAGTCTTTCATTGGGTCCTCTACACATTATCATGTACCTATTATATATACATCTTGGAAACATGTGCCTATTGAGTTGAAAGATAAGATATATAGTACAGTTGAGGTA
The DNA here is from genome assembly GCF_009727055.1 of Benincasa hispida. NCBI lineage: Eukaryota > Viridiplantae > Streptophyta > Magnoliopsida > Cucurbitales > Cucurbitaceae > Benincasa > Benincasa hispida. The sequence continues at coordinate 54,568,637 of NC_052354.1, forward strand.
TATATATTCAACTTTTTATCTTGATAATATTGTAGATGTATATAAAATGTTTTCACTAACTTTTCAATGTTTAGGCCGCCTTTGTAATTGATACAAGATCTAGGAAGAACATATGAAAACTGCAGGCATAGCTTTTTGTCAATTTAAGAATTGGTTAACAACAAAATACATTATGTCATTTAAAGATGAACCTCAACTTCTAATAAATCCACCAGAAAAGTAATTATTTATCGATCAAAGTCATTGGGAAGAGTTTGTAAGATCGAGATTGTGTGTAAAGTTTCCGATAAATTATTAATTTAATTTTTAGATATTTGTTATGCCATTCCCTACTAATAATCATTACATTTGTATAGTAAAAAAGACGTTTGCAACTAAAACGTCGATCTAAGAATAAGTACAATCATCAAATTTCAAGGAAAGGTTATGCTAACCTTGTTAAGGAGATGCTTTGAATTTAGTATATATTCTAACGATTTCTAAATTTATCACAATATCTAATTTTTTTTCTTCATTTGAATGTAGAAGAAAATATCTTCAAATGAAAGTGAATTCAATCGAGCTAACCTTTGGAAGAAGGCTCGAGTTAGTAAAAAAGGAGAATACGACTATTAAGATATTGAAGAAGTCGTCAATCGAATAGTAAGACAAGTATTAAATTTACCTGAAGTATATGATATATAGCTTAATTATATTAAATTTCATTTCTTTTTAGGATGAGATCTCAAAGAATAATATAGATCTATTGTGCCACAAACATCACTCTCCCAATGATATCTTAACACAAACTTTGGGTACTCAAGAAAGGCACAGACGTGTGCGTGGGGTTGGTGGTTTTGTTACTCCAACGACTTACTTTCATACAGTGAAACAAAAGTCAAAACATGGGAATGATGAAAACAAGGAAATTATAGGTGAGAATGAAGCACTTCGTCAACGTGTTAGAGAATTAGAAGCTCGTCTTCAAATGTCATATTCTATAGCATTTTCTAGACATAGAAGTTGCTCAAAGCAATTTTTAGCAGATGAGATCGAATCTCAAGATAAACAAAAAGACAAGATGAAGACTGCATATGAAAAGAAGCTGAAAGAGAAGATTAAGATGAAGGAGACTAAGACCCCATGGAGACGAAGAGATAAGATAAAAGTAAATGTAAATTGCAACACAGAAGATTTGGAAATCTTTAAGGTATGTGACATTAATAAAATCAATTAAGTTCATCAAATGTCTAATTTTTCTGCTCTATATACTTTTGTTGCTATGATTTTGCTGCATTAAGAGAAATAATCTTCAATGGAAATGACTAGAAAAAAGAAATTAGTGACTCAACATCGGTTCTTCCGGTATCTTTGAAATTCATGCTTACATTAAGTAGACATCTAGTGATGGCCCAAGAGTCTAGTATTTCTTTAAACTTCAAGTTGGACTTTTTGGCATCAGTCAAAAGAGTTGTGTCTTGCTAGAGGACATAATTAATTTTTGTAACATGGATGAAGTCAAGACAATGACTTTGGTGGCTTACATGACGTAAGTAATGTTATTACTTTTGTAGACTTCAGTTCTGATATTTCTTTTCAATTTTGGCCGTCTATATTTATGTTATAAATCTTTTGTAAGTACTTGCACTCATCCTTTATTGATTCAAAGGAAAGTTCAAAATACACTTTTGTAAATCCATCTCTCATTTCCTCTGGACATAACTCTCAGAAAGTTAAAACTTGAAATCTGTATAGTAGACTGATGGTCTCATAAGCAAACCAATTAGTTCTTGCTCCTTTTAATCCTGGGTGAGTTGAAACACGTTTTGTTTTTATCAATTTTCATTAGCAATAAAAATACTAATTATATTTTATTAACTAGTGGTCATTGGGCACTACTTGCTGTAAATGCATACGATGATACTGTGTACTACCTAGACTCAATAAGGACAACATCACGGGTAAATATATGATATAACTGACACGTAAGTTAACCTTTTTCATTTGTAGTGTTTGTTTTAAAGTGTACTTTATTTTAGAATAATTTTTTGTTATTTCTTGACAAATAGGGCAATTGCAATGTTTCAATTTCAAAAAAATATTTAAAAAAGCCGAAAGCAAACCTTATGGAGAACAGTAAAGGCAAGTCTAAACTAACAATGACTACCATTAATCATATTAAGTAGACATCTAGTGTGTAAGGATTACTTCATTCTTATTTACTGGTTTTTTCTTTGTAGTGTCCTCTACAAGTTGGGAGCACCGAATGTAGATACTACGTCACGAGGTATATGAGGGATATTATGACCAAAAGAAGCATTGTCATCTCTGATTTGGTATGTTATCGTTATTTTGACATTTCAAATAGCATAGAGAAAATTAGAATCTATTATAATATATGACTTTTATGTTTATAGATTGATACAAGAAAATCGTACTCACAAATCAAGTTAGATGAGGTGCAGATAGAGTTGGCTGAATTTTTAGGTTGCTATATGTGATCGTGGTTGGTCATTTTGGATGTGTTTGTTCTGGCTGATCAATTTATGAATTTACTTCATATCCATATAGGTGTAAATATCTTTTGGTATTGTTTAAAATGTACCGGGGGCATAGCTTTGGGTTGGTACATGTGTGGATAGATGGATGGTTTTGTTGATAGAAGTTTTGAAAATGTATTTTTTGAAACTATTCATTTTGGGTTGACTGTTAAAATTATGTTCCTTATATTGTTTTGGAAGTGTCCATATGAGTTGACTGTTAGAATTATGTTCCTTAGGTTGTATATATTGATAATGTTAAAGAAATTAAGTTTTTATAAAGAGATATATTGGTGATTTTTTTGTTGATATATAAGTTTGTCAATGCGTGTAGATTGTTTATTTGATTGATGAATATATGTCATATATATACCAAATGTGGTAGTTGGATCAAAATACATGAGCAATTATAGGTAAAAATGTCAACATTGTAGATTTTTCTAAAAAAATCACAAGTAAATTTCTTGACGTTTTTTAAAAATCAAGTTCACAAAATTTCGTGACTTTTTTCCTTATCAAGAATGCCCATATTCTTGATATTTTAAAAATGTCAAGTGTATGTGTTTCTTGACGTTTTTTAAATGTTAAGTTCACAAAATTTCTTGACTTTTTTTTCCTTGTCAAGAATGTCCATATTCTTCACATTTCAAACATGTCAAGTGTCTGTGTTCCTTTACGTTTTTTAAATGTCAAGTGTCACTTTTCTTGACATTTTTAAAACGTTAAGAAAATCGACATTCTTGACAATGGCTTCCTTGATGTTTTTAAAAACGTCAAGAAAAGTCATTCTTGATATTTAAAAAAGTCAAGAAACATTGTTTTTGTAGTCGTGCCTAATTGAACTAGTATATAAAGAGATCTTAGGCTATGGTCCCTAATATACCAAAACAATAAGCACTCAGTCTTTCTTGAATCCCATCTAAAAAGAGATCCTACTAAAGACATTCGGAGTTTTGGTTGAGGAAGTCCATAGTTATCTATCATCATCTTAAAGTTATCATTAGTTTCTCAATGGAATCTGGTATGCTATTATTCTTGATAATTTGGCATGAATGATCTTAGGATTTATCTATTCAATATAGTTTTAAAGTTTTATGCTAACAAGTGGTATCAGAACAAGATTTTCATGTTAGATTGTTGGTTTATATTCGGTTACTATTGATTTTGATCCCATTTTTCGTAAAGAAGTTTAAAGAATTTAAGGTTTTTCAAAACAAAGAAGGGTGTAGTGCTTCTCAACCTTCGCCAGTGATACTCATGTGAATATTGAATCCTATGGTGGTTTTATGGGTTTTTTTAGGGGTCTAATGTTCTTGTCGATTAAGAGATGAGCACTTTAGAATTCTTGTGTAAACATGTGGCTTATCTTAGTTTTAATACCATGTCTTCGAATAATGGTTTTTCGTTGACTAACAATTAAATTGTTCGTGGCTAGTACTAAACAAGGGATTTAAGGGAATAAATCAATCCGTTTGATATTGTCGGTGTTTCTTGATTGATCTTGTTGATTATTCTTGGTTATTTATTGATAAGATTGAGAATTTGAATCTAAAGTTTGATTGATAATTCAAGTTTTAATTAAATTTATTATATTGTGAATCCGATTTAATTTGATTAATCATGTTGTGGATTCAAAATTAATTGATCATGTTGTGGTAGATTCAAATTCAAATTTGATTGATTTTTTAGTGAATTTAAATTTAAATTTGATTAATGATATTTGGTGATAGTCACATATTTATGTTGCTTTAATTTTATTATGTGTATGCAATTATTAAGTGAAAATTAGTAAAGACTATTTGGTGTTCTTCCACCTTTATTTTTGTATAATAATATTGTTATATTATTCTGTCTTATATTTTAGATTGGATTGGTTAATATAATATGTTACCAAAGTAGCCTCTGTTATCAAGATTAATTTAATTCTAAAATATAAGATGTACATATTCATGAATTAATGTGGATAATTATTGGCACAAAAAAGATAATTATTTGGCCAAATTGTAGGTATGCACGTGGTAATTAGTATGTAGCAATTATAAGGATTGCTCGTGTGAAAAATAGTCGGTCCAAAGAAATATTATTTTTTGACAGAGTTAATTGTCAATACTTTCATTACTACATTGAGAGTACCATTTACAGTTGGTGTTTTTGCTAAAGGTTGGACATCCATGTTGTGTTATGTATCTTGTTAAAGGGGCCCACCACATATGTGAAATTATTTTGTTATATTTTAATTGGGAGCATATGTTTTGTTGTTTATTGTTTCAGTTGGTCTTACTCAAATATCAGTTCAATTCCTAAGTTGAATGGATCAAATTTCAAATTTTGGAAGGAAAGCCTAGAGATATTTCTCGGGTGGGATTTGGACCTTTCATTAAGGACCGATAAACATATTTCCCAAATACGACTAATAAAGAGAAGTGGGAACAGTCAAATCGCATGTGTTTGACGGAGTCTTTTCAGGGCTCTATCATGGAAAGTGAAAATGTCATTAAGTTCCTTGCTCAAATTGAGAAATATTTTGCTAAAAATGAAAAAGGGAAAGCAGGTAGTCTTTTTTATTTCTTTTAACTTCTAAGAGGTATAAGGGCAATGGAACTGTAAGGGAGTACATTATGGAAATGTCCAATCTCACAGGTAAATTAAAGGCACTTGATATCAAGATAAATGAAAATTTACTCGTGTATCTGGTACTTATCTCTCTTCCTGCAAAATTCACTCAATTTAAGATAAGTTATAATACTCATAAGGATAAATAGATTATTAATGAGCTTATCTCACAATGTGTGCAAAAAAAAAAATAAGATTAAGAGAGAAAGGACAGGAAGTGCTCATTTGGCAACAGGCTCTTGTGATAAGAAGAAAAGAAAATTTGTGGATTCTACAAAGGGGACATCTCAATAGAATAAAAACAAGAAAAAAACTACTAAAATTCTTGTTTTTTTCTACAAAAAGAAAGGTCACTTCAAGAAATATTGTCCCAAGTACGCCAAGTGGCGTGTAAAGAAGGGTAAACTTCTTACTTCGGATTATTCTAAAGTTAATTTAGCTTCTATACCTACAGATAGATACTTTGTGGGTAGATTCTGGTGCTACTACTCACATAAGTATATCAATGCAGGGTTGCCTGTGGAGCCCGCCGCCAAGTGATGTTGAAAGATTTATTTATGTGGGCGATGGCAAAGCAGTTCCAGTTGAAGCTATTGGGAATTTTACATTACTTTTAAAAACTGGTTGTTATTTGGATCTAAATGAAACTTTTGTTGTACCTTCACTTAGATAAAATTTAGTTTCTATTTCCAGTTTGGACAAAATTGGTTTTTCTTGTTCTTTTGGAAATAATAAAGTTAGTCTTTTTCAAGATTATAAGCTTATTGGTACCAGTTCTTTAATTGATAGTCTATATATGCTTGATTCTTTTGTTTCATTTAACAAGATCCTTTTATCTAATTCATGTGGTACAAAGCGCAAATTAAATGAGAATTATGCTATGCTACGGCACGAGCGTTTAGGCCACATCCCTAAACAGAGAATTCAGAGACTTGTGTCAAATGGAATTCTTGAATCCCTTGATTTAAGTAACTTCAACGTTTGTGTGGAATATATTAAGGGAAAACAAACAAACATAAGAAAATTAGGTGCCAATAGATGCTCAGACGTCTTAGAACTAATACATACAGACATTTGTGGTCCATTCCCTACGGCCTTTTGGAATGGACAACAATATTTTATTACGTTCATAGATGACTATTCAAGATATGGGTACCTATATTTAATTCATGAGAAGTCTCAATCTTTGGACATTTTCAATTCTTTCAAAGTTGAAGTTGAACTTCAACTTTGAAACAAAATTAAGGTGGTCAAATCTGATCGTGGTAGTGAATACTATGGTAGATACCATGGATCAAGTGAACAACGTCCAGGGTCCTTAGCCAAATACCTAAAGGTATGTGGAATTGTCTCGCAATACCATATGTCGGAAAAACCCAGCATGAATGGTGTAGCAGAAAGGTGAAATAGAACACTTTAAGGATATGGTAAGAAGTATGATTAGTCATTCTTCTCTACCAAAATCCCTCTGGGTGAGGCACTAAAGACTGCAGTATATATCCTAAATAGGGTACCTAGTAAAGCAGTAACTAAAACCCCTTATGAGCTGTGGACAGGAAAGAAGCCTAGTATTGGGCATCTTTACATCAAGGGTTGTTCAGCTGAGGATAAGCCTTACAGGCCTAATGAAAGAAAATTGGACTCAAGAACTATTAGCTGCTATTTTGTTGGGTATTATGAGCGCTCTCGGGATTTCAAGTTTTATGATCCCACTTTTAAATCATTGTTTGAGACAGGAAATGCTAGATTCCTTAAGGATGTTGAGTTTGGTGAGGAAGATAACATAAGGAAAGTTATTTTTTAAGATGAATTAGTTTCTTTTCCTCACGTGGCTATAAATGATGTTCAGGCTCTAATTCCTGACTTCACTATTGAACCAATTATAGAACAAGACAACATTGAAGTCCCCGTTGTTGAACCTGAAGTTTAAACTCAACAACCTCAAAAAGTGCCACTAAGAAGATTTACTAGAGAGAGAATAAGTGCAATTCCAGATGATTATATTGTGTTTCTTCAAGATCAGGATGATGTGGGTATAATAGAAGATCCAATCAACTTCCAACAAGCTTTACAAAATTCTAACTCTCAAAAGTGGATAAGTGCTATAGAAGATGAAATAAAATCCATGAAAGATAATGACGCTTGGGAACTTGTCGAACTGTTAGGAGTGTAACCCATAGGTTGTAAATGAATATTTAAAACCAAAAGAAATTCCCATGGCAATATCAAAAGATATAAGACTTGTCTTGTTGCAATGAGTTTTACTCAAAAGGAAGGTATTGATTACAAAGACACTTTCTCTCCAATTTCATCAAAAGACTCTTTTATGGTAATCATGGCAGTGGTAGCTCACTTTGATTTAGAGCTACACTAGATGGATGTAAAAATTGTGCTTCTCAATGGGAACATTGATGAGACAATTTATATGGTATAACCAGAAAACTTTGTATCTGGTAATTCAAAGTCTATGGTGTGCAAATTGAAGAAATCCATCTACGATCTCAAGCAAGCTTCTCGTCAATGGTATCACAAATTCCATGAAGTGATAACCTCCTTTGGTTTTGAAGTGTATATAGTGGAAGATTGTGTATATCATAAGTTCAGTGGGAGTAGATCAATCTTTCTGGTATTATATGTCAATGACATACTCATAGCAAGTAATGATGTAGGTTTATTGCATGACACTAAGAGAGTTCTCAAAAGGAATTTTGAGATGAAGGATCTTGGTGATGCTTCTTTTGTATTAGGAATTGAAATACAACAAGATCGTTCTCAAGATATTTTGAGATTGTCACAAAAGAACTACATTGAAAAGATTTTGAGTAAATTTGGCATGAAAGATTGTGTAACAAGAGATATCTGATCGATAAAAGTGATAAATTTAATTTAGGTCAATGCCCCAAGACCACACTCGAGACTAAGCAGATGCAAAAGGTTCCCTATGCATCAGCTGTTGGAAGTCTAATATACGCTTAAGTATGTACGTGTCCAGATATTACGTTCATAGTTGGAGTGTTAGGCAGATATTTGAGTAACTCGGGAATGGATCATTGGAAAGTAACCAAATGGGTTATGAGATATTTACAGAGAACAAAAGATTATATGTTCACTTATCGGAGATCGAAATTTTTAGAGATCATTGGGTATTTCATTCTGATTATACTAGATGTCAAGACACTTTGCAATCCACTTCAGGTTATATCTTCATGTTGGCTGAAGAAGCTATATCCTGAAAAAGTGTTAAACACTTATGACTTTTTCTACCATAGTTGCGGAGTTTTAAGCATGTTATGAGGCATCCAATCATGGAATACGGTTGTGAAATTCTATCACCGGGCTGCGGATAGCGGTTGACATAAAAAAACTACTAAAATTATTTTGTGACAATAAGTCGGCAGTGATATATTCTAAAAACAACAGAAGCGATACGAAGTCAAAGCATGTACACGTGAAGTTTCTGGTTGTTAAAGAAAGAGTTTAGAATGGTCAAATTTCGATAGAACATATAAGAACAAACTCTACGGTGGCAAATCTATTGACTAAAGGTTTACCACCTAAAGTTTTTCATGAGCATGTTGCTCACATAGGTGTTAGTCACTTTTTTGATTTTATGGTTTAGTGGAAGTTTGTTATTGAAGATGTTCTTTGACCTTATTTGGTTTATTTTCTATATAGAATAAAGTTGATGGTTTATGTTTTATTATTTGAACTTGTTTATCATGCATGCAGTTTAGCTTAAAATTTTAAGAATGATCTCATTAAGGAATTTAGATCGGTTGGAAACAGGCATGATCTAGATCACTTTGTATGTAGTTTCCATGCTATCCATCCATACTTGATCTATGTCATTGAATGTATTAGAGTTGGTGATCAAGGAAGGTATAGTTACAAGAGTGGTGACGAAAGCTGCCTTGATTCTGTGCTAATACAGAAAGATGGACCATATTGTGAACTAAAGGAAAATTCTATTGTTGAAATAATTTGTTTATGCGTATTTAAGGTTTATGTGATTTAATTATATCAGGTACACACAAACATAGCCCAAGTGGGAGATTGTTAGACATATTTAAATAATAATATGTTTAATTAAAGTATGAGTTATGTATGTGGATTAGTAATTTATCACATTGGGTTATTTTATTAGATTGGGCCCTATTATGTGATATAATTAATTAAGGCTCTAGATTTCTAATTGAGTATGGACTTAATGGATAGAAGCTCATTCCTAGTTAATTAGGGTTTAACGGGAACCTTAATTGAACTAATATATAAGTGACCTTAGGCTATGATCCTTAATATACCAAAACAATAAGCACTCAATCTTTTTTTTAATCTTATCAAGAGAGAGATCCCACTAAAGGCATTCAGAGTTTTTGTTGAGGAATACCATAGTCATCTATCATCATCTTGAAGCTATCATTAGTTTCTCATGAAATCTGGTATGTTATTATTCTTGACAATTTGGCATGAATGATCCTAGGGTTTATCTATTCAATATAGATTTAAAGTATTTATGTTAACAGGAGGGAGAGGCGACACACGATTTTAAGAATTTGGGGGAGGAATTTTGACAAAAAAATGTGGGAAGTGAGAAAGGAATTTTTTTATGTTTAAAATTTTAGAACTTTCAACGCTTTAATTCCACAATATGCCAACGATGGGTAATACGCCATCGGCCTTGGTCCACTTACACCGACGACAATAATAAGCCGTTAGCAGAAGCCCTTCTATTTCGATGATAAAAAATAAGTTGTCGGCAAAGGCCCTTCTATACCAATGCTTGGATTTGTACCGTCGGCGGAGACATTTATTGCCGACAGGGTTACGACCCATCAAAAAATACCATTTTTACCGACAAATTTTAATAGTGTCGATGTGTTTGTCGTCGACCAAGGCAAAATTTATTGTAGTGTAAGGCTTCGTTTGGTAATTGTTTAGTTTTTGTTTTTGAAAATTAAGTCTATTTTCTCTCAATCTCTTATTATAGTTTTCATCTTGCTTGAGTAAAATAGTTGAATTCTTAACCAGATTTTAAAATAAAAACATTTTTTTATGAACTATGTTTCTTTTAGTTTTCAATTTTTTGTTTGATTTTTAAAATATTTGTAGAAAATATATAACAGAACAATAAATTTAGAGGCACAAGACATGTTTATAGACTTAATTTTCAGAAACTAAAAACAAAAATCAAATGGTTACCAAATAGTTATAGCTCACGTGATTGATATATTGTGATATTTAAAAATATGCCTGATGTGTTTGCATATGTATGTATGAAAGTAATGCATGGTTGATAAAATGTCTAATGAGTAGATATTAGGTGGTAGAATAATTTCAAAGACCAATATAGTTATTGTTTCTTAAAGTATTTTACCTTTTTTTTTTAGGTGGTACAATAATTCAAAGAACCAATATAGTTATTGTTTTTTAAAGTATTTTACCTGGTTAATTCTAAAAAGTGTTGGGATATGTAGAGTTATCTTCGTAGGAGTTCAATACCAATATGGCATTTTCAATGTATTACCTTCATACAAAACTGTTGATAAAATTGTTTATACATATTTTAATACACAAATACAGTCATCTATGCTAAGATTGGTCCAAGTAAAATCTATGGTAAGATTGAAAACAATTATCGACAAAATTTTATTGTGAACATGAACAAATTACACATGGTAGAAAATAAATAAATAATATATTTATATTTGAAGACTTAATTTGGTGACAATTTATTTATATTTGGATCATATGTTTTGTTGCCTATATCTCATAAGTGTATTCAAAATAAAAGCTAAATTTTGAAAACAAATGTCTCATTTTGATAACCATTTAGTTTTTTAAAATTTAGCTTATTTCCTCTCAACTTTCTTACAATGATTTGTATATTTTTTTTTAGTAAAATAGTTGAATTCTTAACCAAATTCCAAAAACAAAAACAGGTTTTTAACAGCTATTCTTTTTAA